>NW_016827507.1:1577528-1634361 GCF_001698545.2 Rhinopithecus bieti
AGGTATTTGTAAAGTCATGTCTCCCTCGGCCTCCCAGAGTGCTGGGATCATAGGCGTGAGTCACTGCGCCCAGCCTTGGTGCATCAAGGCTGGGCGCAGTGACTCACGCCTATGATCCCAGCACTCTGGGAGGCCGAGGGAGGCGGGTGGATTGCCTAAAACGAAGGAGTTTGAGACCAGCTTGGGAAACATGGTGAAACCCTGCCTCTACCAAAATACAAAATTAACGGGGAGTGGTGGCTCATGCCTGTGGTCCCAGCTAATTGGTAGGCTGAGGTGGGAGGATAACTTGAGACTGGAAGCACAAGTTGCAGTGAGCCAAGATCACACCATTGCACTCCAGACCGGGTGACAGAGTGAGACCCATTCCCCCCAACCCCTCCCCTCAAAAAAGAAGGGCATCAGTCATCAGGTGCAGTGAGAGGAGCACTGGGACAGGTAGCTTCCCCCCAACCACCCTTCCCCCCAAAAAGAAGGGCATCAGTCATCAGGTGCAGTGAGAGGAGCACTGGGACAGGTAGCTTCCCCCCAACCACCCTCCCCCCAAAAAGAAGGGCATCAGTCATCAGGTGCAGTGAGAGGAGCACTGGGACAGGTAGCTTGCCTCAGTGCCAACTTCTGCCACCACTTGGGTCTCAGTTTTGTCACTCTGCAAAATAAGGAAAGGATACCTTAGCGTTTCTTGGGTTTCTTTCAGCCTCAGTCCTCTGATTCTAGGAAGAAAGGGGTAAAGTAGAGCTAAGGGGATGGAAATAGGAGGTGCCAGTACAGCTTTATTTCTGAATTCGAGATGATTGCTTTCCCCCAGGGCTGCTGTACTTCATTATTTGTGTTTCTCTTTTGACGCTTATCATGTTTGGCCTGGGGCTGACTTGGTAAACAGAGTGCTGAGTCGGGGACCCCTTGTTCTAGCTCCATTGCTGATCTAGGATGTAGCTTTAATTAAGCTGTAGGTGAGTCTTTTCCTTTTTAATTTTCTCCCATAACATGTTTATTATAGAAACTTTGAAAAAAGTTTATTTACATCTCTTACTCATTTCTGTAGTGCTCATATTTTATCTTGTTGACATCTTAGAGCTCTTTGTATCTTAATGCTTTGTCATCATTTGCCTTTACGTTTTTTTTTTTTTTTTTTTTTTTTTTTGGGACGGAGTCTTGGTCTGTCGCCCAGGCTGGAGTGCAGTGGCTGGATCTCAGCTCACTGCAACCTCTGCCTCCCGGGTTCTGGCCATTCTCCCGCCTCAGCCTCCTGAGTAGCTGGGACCACAGGCGCCCGCCACCTCGCCCGGCTAATTTTTTGTATTTTAGTAGAGACGGGGTTTCGCCGTGTTAGCCAGGATGGTCTCGATCTCCTGACCTCGTGATCCACCCGTCTCGGCCTCCCAAAGTGCTGGGATTACAGGCTTGAGCCACCGCGCCCGGCCTGCCTTTACGTTTTGTTTATGGTATCTTTTTATATACAAAGTTAAATAACTTGGTTCATTTAAAGTTAGTTTCCTTTATGTTTTCATCTTCCATGATTCTCTCTGTCAAAAGAAACATTCCTCAGTTTGGGGCTAAATTCTTTTACTTTTTCTTTGAGTTTTAGTTTATGATTACATAACATTTATGAAATTTAATATTCTTTCAATTTATTTTAGCATATGGTATGTGGTAGGAATCTTTTTTTCCAAAGTTATCATCGACTCAGTATATGTATAGAGAAATCAGTCCTTTCAATTTTATTTTTCAGTGCCAGAATTTCCCAAAATATTGGGTGTAATTCTGAGATTTTGGTCTGTCTCAGTGATTTTGTACTAGTACCTTATTTTCAAGCTGTTCTGGTGACTAACTTTATTATTATCCAATAAAGTTTATTTTTTTATGAAGCTTACATAGTTTTTCTTATTTAGTTATTACTCCTTTAGATAAACTGCAGAATTGTTCATCAAGTTAGGACTATCCCTGGGGATGACCTTGTAAGCTGTTTGACGATGTCTGTAACATGCTTTAAATCCATTGGTCACCTGTGCTTGTACAGGTGCGTTGGTTGTCTTGATGAGGCTCTCAGCCTTTAACCATACAATTAGCTTTTTACTTAGAAGCAAAGATTGCCTTACAGCCTGCCTGGAATTATTTGGTTTTAGTTGTATTTGTGGTATGAGTAATAACTCAATAGGTTGCTCTGTAGAGAAGCCGTGTAGAGTAGGTAGAGCTAGAGAGGCTTGGATGTGGGTCTGTCCACCCCTTCCTAGTAGGGTGATTTTGGTCAGATTACTTCTCTGAGCCTCACTCTCCTCATCAGTAAACTGGGATAGGTATACCCTTTTGTTGAGTGGGTCTGAGGATCAAAAGAGAGGAAGTGTATCCCATGCTTGCCTGGCAACCTCCTGTTCTCCTGGCTGCCCTGCCTCAGCATCCTGTCCTGGTTCTGCCTTAGTTTTCTGATCTCTACCTCTTGGAGGCCACGGGGTTCAGTCTGTGAGCGTTGTTCTTTTTTTTTTTTTCCCCCTGTGTCAGAGTCTCACTTTGTCAGCTAGGCTGGAGTGCAGTGGTGCGATCTCAGCTCACTGAACCCGCCTCCCGGATTCAACTGATTCTTGTGCCTCAGCCTCCTGCCATAGCTGGGATTACAGGCATGTGCCACCATACCCAGCTAATTTTTATATTTTTGGTAGAGATGGGGTTTCACCATGTTTGCCAGGCTGGTCTTGAACTCCTGACCTCAAGTGATCTGTCCGCCTCGGCCTCCCAAAGTGCTGGGGTTGCAGGCGTGAGCCACCGCATGTTCTGTTTTTCCTCACGCCTTCGGTGATCCCTCCAGTCTTACGGCTTTAAACACCATTTAGATAGAGGATGTATGGTTTGGCTGTGTTTCCACCCAAATCTCGCCTTGAATTGTAGCTCCCATAATTCCCATGTGATGTGGGAGGGACCCAGTGGGCGATAATTGAATCACGGGGCAGTTTCCCCATACTGTTCTCATGCTAGTGAATGAGTCTCACGAGATCTGGTGGATTTGTAAGGGGTTTCACCTTTCTCTTGGCTCTCATTTTCTCTTGCCTGCTACCATATGAGATGTGCCTTTTGACACGATTGTGAGGCCTCCCCAGCCACATGGAACTGTGAATCCATTAAACTTCTTTTTCTATGTAAATTACCCAGTTTCAAGTAGGTCTTTATCAGCAGTGTGAAAACAGACTAATACAGAGGGCTTCCACACTTGGATTTCCAGTCCTCTTGTTCCTCCCAGCCTTGGCACTGCCCTGTCTGTAACTGCCCACTCAACATCTGCACTTGGATGCCCACCTGGCCCCCCGAGCTTAGTGTGCTCAACACTAAGCTCCTAATCTTCCTCCCTAGACCCCAGCTAGGGGTTGCCAAAGTTTGTAAAGATATTGTAAATATTTTTGGCTTTGAGTGCTACATCCAGTTTTCTCTTTTGTGTTGTTTTTATTTTTACAAACTTTGAAAAGTGTAAAAGCCAAGCTGAACTCCCAGCTGTACGAAAGCAGGAAGCAGGCTTGGTTTGGTGCTCGGGCATAGGTTGCCAACCCCATAGGTTGCCAACCCCTGCTGTACCCCATCTTGGGAAATGGCTACTCCTTTTCCCTTGCTCAGGTCAAAAGCATTGGGTCAGTCTTGACTGTCTCATTCATACCCACACATGATCCATTAGCAAATCCTGTGTGTTGTGTCTTTAACATGATCCAGCGTTCTCCTGCTTCTCAGCACCCTCATGCCATCCTTTTTGTACAGGCCACTGTCATCTCCTGCCTCCATTCTCATTCTTGGCAGTAGCCTCCTAACCTTTCTCCCTAAGAACCTCTCCTCGTGAGCCACAAGTCCATTCTCAGAAAACAGCCAGTGATCCTGCTGCGAAACAAAGGCCAGGTCATGCCACTCGCCTCCTGACCTTTCCCTGGAACGCCTCTCCTGGTCCCACAAGTCCGTTCTCAGTAAAACAGCCAGTGATCCTGTGGAAACAAAGGCCAGGTCATGCCACTCCTCTCTGTTCAGAACCCTCCTGTCTATCTGCTATCATTCTGAGTGGAAGCCCAATTCTTCACCATGAGCTGCTTGATCCCCTCATCTCTTTGACCTCTTCTTCTAGTCTCCCCCAACTGGCATCTCTCCAGACATACTGCATTCATTCCCTTTATTTTTTATTTTTATTTTTATTTTTTGGAGACAGAGTTTTGCTTTGTTGCCCAGGCTGGAGTGCAGTGGTGTGATCTCGGCTCACTGCAGCCTCTGCCTCCCAGGTTCAAGCAAGTCTCCTGCCTCAGCCTCCCGAGTAGTTGGGATTACAGGCATGTGCCACCATACCCGGCTAATTTTTTGTATTTTTAGTAGAGATGGGGTTTCACCATGTTGGGCAGTCTGGTCTTGAACTTCTGACCTCAGGTGATCTGCCTGCCTCGGCCTCCCAGAGTGCTGGGATTACAGGCGTGAGTCACCATGCGCGGCCTATCTTCATTCCTATTCCTCACACCTGCCAGGTATGTGCTCATCTCAAGGCTTTTGCTTTGGCCCTTCCCTCTGCCTGGAGTGTTCTTTCTCCCTGTCTGAATGGATACCTCCTTCACGTCCTAGAGGTCTTTATTGAAGAGTCACTCTGAATGAGTCTTCCCTAGGTGCTCACATGTAGAGAGTCTCCATACCCCACCAAGTAGTCTAGACGCCCATGGCTTCCTGTGCTGCTCTCCTTGGCTTATCTTTCTCTAGTGTATTATATAGTTTCCTTATTTACCACTTTTTTGTCTCTATTACTGGAACGATCCCACTAATTACTTCATACTCTCTTTCATGTTTTTTACTGTTTCTCTTTAAACCAACCCTTCTCCAATGTACTGTATAATTTCCTTATTTATGATGTTTCGTGTCTTCCACTAGATTGTAAGCTTCACAAGCAGGGATTTTCAACTTACTACATTTATTTTGTATCCTCAGCACTTAGAACAGGGCTTGGCTTATCAGAGGCACTCAATAAATTTGTGTTTATTGAATGAGTGGAAAATGTAAAGTGCCTTGCATAAAATGGCTGGGATATAGTAGTACTCACAAAGCGTCAGTTATTTTCTCTGTTTCATCTTAGATAATTCTGTTAAATCAAATGCTTGTGAATTAGGTATTTTAAAATATGGTCAAGGAACTCACCATTAAATGAATCTTCTTGGGCATTTTTTAATGAAGTTAAAAGGAATTGAGTAATTACAATTACCCTTTCTTCTAACTACTTGTGAATCCAATTTTTCACATTTGCTGGCTTACTTAAAGTGATATATCCCTATCTGTGGCATTCCTATTTCCCGAAGGAACTCATTACTGTACCTTAGAAAAGATAGCTCGTTCTGGGTGAAGGTTTCAGTTAAAAAGGTTTGCCAGTCAATATGTACAAAGAGAGACATTGATCTATAAAGGGCCCGATTAAACCCTTTGTGTGTATGCCAACAGGATGTAAGAATTTAATGCAAAGATCATGCTGTAATGCAGTTCCCGCCTTTTGACTTTAAACAGGCCTAGACGTGATGTGCTACCTGGAGGTTTATACATGATTCTGCCCACCCATAGCAGATGGGGAAGGTTAAGCTGTACAGGGCCTTTATGTTATATAATCGAACAGGAATCCTCAAATCATGATATAAAAAGGTCTTTGGAGTTTATTACTGATTCCTTTGGGTCTCTCCCCTCCCCCTGATCCAGACTGCCCCTGGACATTTTAATTAAGAAGTTTTGGGGTAAAATTTGAAAAGAATTATCCAGGCTTCAGGCACTCTTGTAATGGGCAAGTGGAGATTTGAGTATGGAAATGAGGTTTGAGTGGAGTCAGTACCCTTTTTTCCTGTCCCGTCTTCAGTTTATGATAAGAGAGCTCGTGGCCGCAGCTGAAAATATTCTAGGAAATCTAAGTACGGAGTTTTGCTTTGTTTTCCTCCCCTGTCCTCTAAAAAGCAAAGCCACTCTAGGATAAAGTAGCCCCATGGCTAAAAACAGAAGCAGGAAGTAAATAGAAGATGGTCCCTGAGCACCTAGCTGGGGTGATCTTACAAGGTTAACTTGCAAGGCTTTAGTGAGACAGGTCTTTCTACTGCATCCTTGTCCCCTTGTCCTTCCTCCTACTTGCCCTTGGAGAAAAGGTGAAGGGGCAGGTATGGAAGTGTGGCTACTGGATGAACATGGTAGGTTTCTGTTGCTTATCCTTGGGCTGGAGTCTGGGTGATGGGTGGGAGAAGGTACGGCTAATTTCAGGGCCCCTAAATACCATTTTTAATAGGTTCACCCTGTTTGTGTTCATAT
Organism: Rhinopithecus bieti; assembly: GCF_001698545.2. NCBI lineage: Eukaryota > Metazoa > Chordata > Mammalia > Primates > Cercopithecidae > Rhinopithecus > Rhinopithecus bieti. The sequence continues at coordinate 1,583,808 of NW_016827507.1, forward strand.
GTAGCTCTTTTTCTCAGGTTTTATAAACCACAAGATCCATTAGGAATAAGTGACCCCATACTATAAAATGAACTACGCAGCTAACTGAGCAATTAGCTTAGATTGATATACAGATTTAACTTTTTAATGAGGCTTGGCTACCTGAAACCTCACCAGGTAGAGGGGTCTCAGCTGCAAATGTCTGGCACAGTGTCTGTAACTTTCATCTAGCCCTGGTGCTGTGCTCTGTCATTTATGTGGCTTTGCACTGCCTTCGGTTTCTTTCCACCTCTGTCTCATGCTGATCCATCCCTCCTTATATCAAAACTGATGTACTAATTACAGAGAATCATCAGGCCCTAAGTCTGCAGTTGCTTGAAGTTCAGCCTTTAAAGTACAGAGACTTCTTTAACTGTGTTTTTATTGCTGTAGCTATTTCTGTTCCGATTTGCCACTGCATAAATCACCACAGATGCTAGAACTGTGAAGATGTGTGCTTTGCAAAACACTTGGTGCAAAATGCCTGTTTTGCTTCCTGCAGGATGCTTTTCTCCCATGAGGCAGCAAATCTCTGTGTGCTGGGCTACATGGAGAAGTGAGGAGGTAGAGTAGGGAGAACCTTGGGCTCCAGAGGCAGGCCCAGACTGGAATCACTTCTTGCCTGAACAGTCTTGAACAGTGATCCCCATATGTAACATGGATGTTACATGTTTCCTGTGGCTCCTGTAACAAATTACCACAAAGTTAGCAACCTAGATCAACACAGATGTATTATGTTGTAGTTTGGAGGTCAGCTATCTAAAATCAAGGTATCAGCTGGGCTGCATTCCTTCTAGGAACTCTGGAGGGGAACCTGTCTCTGCATCCTGTGGCTTATGGACCCCTTCCTTCATATTCAAATCCAGCAGTCCAACATCTTCCAATCTCTTCTGTCCCTGCTTCCATCACCACGCTCCTTCTCTGACTTCAAGCCTCCTGCTTCCCTTTTATAAGGACCCTTGTGATTTCACTAGGACTACCTGGATAGGCCAGGCTAGTCCCCAGCTCAAGATCTTTGGCTTAATCACATCTGCAAACTCCTTTTTTTTTCTCCCCCCATATATGGTGGCATGTATAGGTTCTGGGGATTCGAATCTGGATATCTTTGGGAGGGCCATTATCAACCCACAGCATGGGGCTGCGGGAAGATTAATTGGGTTCATACTGTGGGTGTCAGCTCATGTACCCTTTCCTCTGGCACATGAACCAGTAGCTCTTAATGACACAGTATAAGAATGGATATTTGTAGCAGTTAATTTACATCATCTGGGAAAGATTAAATCACTATTTTTTTCAAATATTCTCTTATTCGGAAGGCACCGTGCAATAGTTAATATTTAAAGAGTATCACTGTTGAAAAGGGTAAAAGTCAGTTTTCTGAAGCAAAGTTAAAGTCAATTTCCTAAAACTCTTAAAATTTACTTATGTAAAATACCACCTTTTCCAGTAAGACTGGATAAACAGTCATAAGGAGGCATTTTTACTTTTATACCTCTAGAATAGTATTACTAATAACAGTTGAGATTTATGGAAATTCTTTCCTGTAAGTACTTTAGAGCTCCTTCAGGTTTGAGGTGCACATAAAATTTGATTTGGCAAGGATGATTTAATTTAGCAGATACTTCAAACAAGTTGCCTTAAGTTCCAAGGAATTTTTCATTGCTGTCTCTCTCTGTGTTCTGATGGAATCCAAATGCCAAAAGCTGAAGGTGACATTTTAAGTTTTTTTTTTTTCTACCATTCCATTCCTTCTTAGTTTTATATATAACTCTACTTAAAGTAAGCAAGCAGCTGGAGTCATCCTCAGGGAAAGTCACCAAGCAGATGAGGTTGTAGTAAGAAACAAAGGGAACAACAGGTGCCACACATACTGCTAGTGCCGAGTCGCCAGACTAGGGCTTCATAGATCCCACGGTGGCCCGCCCACAGCTGCCAGGAGGCAGGGAGCCATTGCCTTTCTTTTCAGAAGCAGAGAATGGGAGCTCAGCCTGTGGCTCCCTCACAGCTGAGCTTCGGAGGTCTAGGGCGACATGGGTGCCTTTGTGCTTCCACGTCCAGCTGGGAATAACTTCCTGCTTGAGCCCAGGGGCTTCAGCAAGGCAGGTACCGTGCTGGCTCCCCCACCTAGCACACTGCTATCCCCCTTGCCTTCCATGTGGAGAGTCAACAGGAAGCAAAGTCTGAACTCTCTTAGGTTTGGTCACATCTCTTTATCTAACCTGAGGCAGGATAACAAGTATTCCTGTTTCTTCTTTCCTTCTCCTATTTTCAAGTCCCCTCTTCCCTTTCTAACAGGGTAGCCTGGGTAATGTTTTACCTGGCTAAGGCTGGAGTAAAGAGCAGAGCTCAGGATTCTCTGACTCCAGACCCTGTGTTGGCTTTCACTGTCTGGTGATCCTTAAATTCAGCCAGCATCCAGTTTCCAGGCCCAGGCAGTGCTCGAAAGGACAGAGGTCAGCTTTGCTTCATCAGTCATGGACATGCAGTCCCAGCACTCATGGTTAGGCAAAGAAAGAGGCTCCTTCCAAAGGAACACTTGAAAGTGGAGAGAGATTTTGCGAAGATGTGCCTCACCTTTGGAGAGATGAACAAATAATGGAAATGACATTTTCGTGCCTGCATCCCCATCTTCGAAGGAGAGTTCAACCAAATCACACATTTTTAAAGGGAAATGGAGCTGCTAGTGAAACATTGTGTTTCCAGAAAGCTGCGGTGTCTGCAGTGGAAACCTCCAGCAAGCCTAGCACACAGAAAGACGTCTAACTGAAAACTACAGGGCCGGGAACACTGATGGGGTCCCTTTCCTTCCACCGGCAACATCAGACTGCATAAATCCACAAACTGCCATACAGTCCTCAAAGTTTATCTTTGAACTACATGACACATCTTTCCTTTCTTAAACAAATTTGTTGCCAGTTCTCAAGAACCTTCTAAGGAAGGTGGCCTGTTTTGTTGTTGTGTTATTTTTCTGTTTTCGTTTTTAAAATTAAAGTACACACACACACAGTTCAGAAGTATACAGCTCAATGGATTGTTACGAAGGAGGCGCACCTGTGTAACTACAGTCTAGAAGAAACAGCACACTTCCAGCCTCTTGGCAGTTTCTTCCTCCCGCGACATTATTGCCCATCTCTCTTGCCCAGAGGTAACTACTTACCGCCCTGACTTCTAGCACTGTAACTTGCTTTTCCTTGTCTTTGAACTTCATAGAGTTGATTCATACAATATGTGTTCTTTTATGTCTGGCTTCTTCCTTTTCACAGTATGGTTGTGAGATTCATCTAGTTTGTTATGATTTTGACTTTTACCATCTGGGCCTGTAGGTCAAATAAAGAACTTCATAGGGAAATGAGATTCTAAATTCTGTGGTTTCTGACCAGGAAATCTTTGTTCCCACAGTCAATTTTTTTTATCCCCCACTGTGGCAATACATTTGCAGTCAGCTTTGAGTGTGTGTTCTGCAACAGTGTTTCTCCAAAAGTGGTATGACTCAGCTTTGCTTTGTCCTTATTTACAAGGCGTGGCTCAGAATGACATTTGACTGTTTACAGAAATTAAATTCTTCCCCAGAGGTAAAGAAGTGACTACTCCTGAAGTTTTTTGCAAGATTAGGCCACTGGTTCATTTTTGTGAAGAAGAGGGAGAAAGATGCTTGGTCAGAAAGAGCACCCATAAGTCAGTGCACTGCCAGTCAAGACTGAGGTGCTGTTTTTTAAAAGACGGTGAACTTTCAAGTTCAGAAGCCATGGGTATCATTTTATGGCTCTGCGTTGAAAGATCTGTCTTCTGGTTTGTGTGCAGTAACGGATGAAACATCTTAGCCTTTCAGAGATGGGTGCTAATGATCTGAAATGCTTTTCTGTTAGAGTGCAGACAACGTGAAAACAATGTTCATAAAAATCCAGCCTCTTCCTCCAAGTGTGCCCACAATTCTATCACCTAACAAATTCTTTAAAAATCTTTATTCATGTTCATATGGAATGGCTATATAGTTATAGTGAAAAGATATAATTCTTATTAATATTATAATAATCCTTTGTTGCTTGTACAGTTCATTTATAACAAGTTTAAGAGTTATATGTTGCACTAAAGTGATCCGTGAGTTGTATAACCATTCCCTTATTTCTGGACAATGTGTTATTTTCATTTTTCCTCCCATTATTATAACTTATGTAGCAGGGGCTTCTTTCTTGCATATATAAATTTTTTCTTCTTTTGAATTAACTCCTTAGGACACATTTCCAGGAGCAGGATGGCTATTTTGTTTTGGTGATTTTAATTGTGCATTGCACTGCCAACTTCCTTTCCAAAAAATTGTACCAGAAATAAGGAAGTGTCCCAGCTTAACTCTTCCATTTTAACACTTTGTTACTAAAATGTCTAGTTTCTTAGTTTAATGGGTATCAAATCTTACCATGTTATAATTTTTATTTATATGATAGCTCGTAAAATCAAACAGGTATTATGACAGTTAAATGAGTTAATGGTCATAAAGCATTTGTAGCATTGGTTCATAGTGCTGTGTAGAAGAGTGCTATCATTGGACTTTTTCAGTTAATTAAATCTGATTCTGTCCTCTCTAGAGAACACTGTTTGGTCAAGCCCTATTTTGGCCTGCTTTCTGGGCTCTTGGTGTTTTATAGTCATACATTCACTGGTTCATTCCACAGCTATACTTCTTGGACTCTTGGTTGCAGTTGACAGAAACTCATTTGAGGTCACAGAAGTCGCCAAGGGGCATTTATGGTAAACTTACTTGGAATCTTACAGAGACTCAGGGCCTTTGTGTTTGAGTTCCTTCTTCCCAGTGCTGTGTTCACCTCTTCCTCATGTGGCTGGTCTCCTTACCCTTCCATCTTGTGTAACGTCACTTCCTCTCAGAGGCCTTCCCTGACAGCCTGGCCACATGGCCGCACCCCTTCCACACTCCCTCATGCTCCACCGTGGCTCCTTGCCTTTGTCCTTCGTGGCCTGTTGCAATTGGTAATTCTTTGTTGGAATACTTGCTGGTTGTCCATTTAGGTGATGAGCGCCAGAAGCAGGGCCTCTGGTGTCTTGTCCACTCTCCTCTCCTGGGGTCAGGCATGGTCCTGGCACCCAGTGGCACCTCCGTGAATGCTCGCTGAGTGAATGGACACAGCCAGCCAGGCGATTGTCTTCATCCTCCACCTTTGGTCCTCTGTGCTTCCTTACTTCATACTGATGTCCTGTCTCTGTCTCTCTATGCTGTGCTCTCCTCCCACTCCCTGTAGATTGGCTTGCTTACTAGTTTCACCCACAGACTGAAAATACAACTCTCATCCACTCCTGAGTTGCAAGCTTCACATCTGGACAGTTCTGATTCCGGGCTCAGCTACAGTCTCTTGTCCACCGTGGTCCAATCTCCTGTGACTTGGAGTGGGGAGATGGTGGGTAGGACCACATATCACTGGCCCGTGTGATGCCCTGTGTGACCATGTTGATTATGGGGAGGGGAGAAAGGGTGGCTGAACAGACTTCTGAATGGGGTGCTCCTATACATTAACTGCTAGCCTTACCTCCAGGATGCTCTCACCTCCAAGCACTGAGGACATGGCATGAAAATTGCAGTCTTGTCTCAAAGTCCCCACAACCTGCAAGGGTGCCAGATGGACCAACCAAGGTGAATCAGTGCACTGCTTCGGTGATGGCAACCAAAGCCAAAACCCAAAATCTCCACTCTCATGAGGCGAACATTCTCGTGAGTGAGATGGTTAACAAACACTATAAATCAATAAAGTGTGTGGTATATTACAGTGGAAATATGAAGACATCTAGAATATGAAGAAAATTGAGAGATGAAAATAAAAATATGAATATGAAATGATTCCATTTCAGTATGAAAATATAAACTGAGAAATGCTAAAAATGAATCAGTAAAGGGGTATAGGGACTGTGATTTTAAACAGAATGGGCTGAAAGGACTCAGTGTGAAGGTGACATTTGAACAGAGACTTGAGGGAGATGAGGCAACAGAGCATGGCATATCTGGGATGGGCACCCCAGGCTCTGGGAACAGCAGGTGCAGAGGTCTGGAGGTGGGTGGGTGGACTGTGTCTATGGATTGGAGAGAGGTGAAGGCAGTGCATGAGCTCCAAGAGGTGACAGGGAGCCACACACCCCTGTGCCCTGCAGCCACTACAAAGCTCCTGGCTTTTGCTCTGGGTGGAGATGAGGCCAGATAGGGTGTTGGGAATAGGAGGAGGAGGAGGTTTTCTGTAAACTCTGCTGTTACAACTGTTTACTTACACTTTGATATAGTTGCACAAACCTTTTCCTTTGCTCTGTTTTTATGCTTTTTGTTTTAGTTATATTGATTTAGGCTGGCTTAATTAGAACTGAATACTTGGATTGTCTCGGAGTGTCAGGGAGGTACAGGTCTGGAGGACACTGCACTCAGCTGAACGGTCCACTGTGGGGTCACCTGTATGCACCCCCAGCCTCATCCTTCAGGGTGCTGCTTTTCAGATGCTTGCAGGCCCAGTCCCTGAGTCCACTCTCACAGCAGACAGGGATTACCTCCCCATTTTTCTGATGGGGCCTCTGAGTAGCATAGAAGAAAGAACCCAGGGTCACTCAGGGTGAGCAGGACAGGGCCAGAAAGAGAACATAGTTCCCCTGCAACTGGCTCTTCTTGGGCAGTCCTTTCTGATGGGTAGTCACCTTCTAATGGGTAGTCACCTTATGTGTTAGTGGCACAGATATGCCATTGCTGGTATAAATTCCTCCTTCCATTTGGGAAATTGTATCACACCCTTATTAGCTGAAAAGATTCTTATATGGCTATGAATGGAGGCATTAGAGTGAACAGACTGGGAGCCAAATCTGGGCTCTGCCACTTACCACTTCGCGATCTGACAAGTGACTCAGAGTCTTGATCCCAGGTCCTCATCCGTGGAAGGGCGACACTGCCTGCCTCCTGGGCTTTTGGTGCGTGGTAAGATTGTACACGTCATGCCCCAGCACAACTCATGATGCCTAGTAGTCCAGTGGTAGACCTAGCCAGGTATATTTTGGGGAAAAGGAATTACTTTTTAACAGTCAACCTCTTTTCTTTGTAGTCATTCTTTTCTTCCCCTGGTATTCTGGGTGATTCGCATCCACATACAGCCATTTGATGTGCATCTCCCAGCATTCTGAGGTCAGTCTCACCTCGAGTAAATACTAGGTTTTGCAGTTGACTCTGCCTGTAAGTCTCAGAAGTCTCTTGATAGAAAACCATCTGACGGTCTCAAAGTATTATGATTAGTCATGAATCTGCATCCCATTATTTTAATTAGGCAGCAAACAAATTATGTCAGGTGCTCTCCCAGGCTTGTTTGATAGGTGCTGGCTGTGGTTGCTGAAAACATTGGTAATATTTATTGCCAGAGCTCTGATGCTTCAGTAAGGGATGGCTTTTAGCTGCTGCCTTCTTTTCTTGTCTCTTGCAGAGTCTTGGAAGTACATCCATAAAAGGCTGACTCTTGATTTCAAACGAGGCAATTCTATTTATTCATTTTAGGGCTCTTTTTTTAGCACTTAATCTGTTACTCTTTGACGCAAGTGTTTGATAATGAATGACAGAATATTTATCAACTTAGAGAATGGTTCCATTAGCTCTGCTTCTCCCACTCTAGTGGTGAAGAACACAGCACGATTTTGCCCAGGCTGCCCAGCATAAGGATGCTGTACACACATGAGCCATGTGTCAGTGGAGAAGTGTGTTTAGCTGAGATTCCACTGGAGCTGTGTAGAAATGTGTGGCCCTATGTTTAAAAGAAGATGTTACTGTATTTTTTTTTTTAAGTTCTAATTGCTCTCTAATTGTAACTGTGTGACTTACAAGTGAAAAAGTTTCCTTATACTTTGGGCTTGCAGAATTAATACAATTTAGAATTTTGGGTTCATTCACCTGGAATAATAGATACAACTGTGGTATTAATATTTGTTTCCTTTTGCTGCTCTTATTGAGAGTGATGTTCATATAAGACGTACAAAATTTTTGCTCAGTTCAGTTTAATGAAATGCATGGAATATATTCAGTCTGTGTGTGCACTCATGCGCTGGGGTACCAAGATGAGTAAGATGTGGTCCCTGTCCATGGGCAGCTGAAGGCAGCCCCTGCCTTGTACAAGGCTGTAGAGGTGGAGCATAGACTGATGCAAGTGAACAGTGTGTAGGGAGCCTGTGGAGGGCTGCCTGTTGGCCCAGTTACCGGAGTGTTCAATTTGAGTTCTGAATTAATAGGAAGAATGGCCAGATGCTGCGAGACAGTGCATTCCAGGCATGGAAAATGTTAGCAAAGGCTCAGGGGTCTGAGATTGCAAAGGCAAGGCAGAAAGTTTGGAGAACTCAAGGAGTTCACTGTTATGAGCCTAAATACAGAGGGGACAGGCACAAGAGGAAGTCAGAGAGAGGGGTGGGGTGGGTTGGGGAGAGTTGGTTCTGATTCTGGAGGGCCTTCTCTGCTGAACTCTGGAACATCAACTTTGCTCTGAAGTTGGGGCCATTGGTTGGTTCTCATGGCTGGACTGTGGGATGGTTTATGCTGTAGATCATCTGGATAGAAGATGAGTCATCAGGATGCATGTGTGGATAGATGTGTGGGTTGTGGATGATGGATGGATGATGGATGGATGGATGGATGGATGGATGGATGGATGGATGGACGGATGGATGTATGTATGTATGGATGGATGGATGGATGGTAGTGTTTTCTGAAGGCAAGGAAACCAGCTTAGGGGCTTTTGCTGTTGTCCAAGAAAATGAGGAGGACCTAAACTGGTGTGGAGGTGTTGGAAATAGAGAGAAATAGACAGACATGAGAAATATTTAGGAGATGAAATCAGGTGCTGAAAAAAATGAGGTGAGTGTAACTTAGGGCCATAAAGATGTTGAGGAAGGCTACTGGGTATCTGATGTAGGTGATCAGATGGGTGATTAACTGGGAAGGCTGGAGGTGGAAGCTGTTTGGTGAAGAAGATGTGTCCAGCTTAGGACATTTGGGACAGCTAAGTAGCTGGTCCAGCAGGCAGTTGTATACTCAAGTCTCAGATTCAGAGAAGAGATCAGAGTAGAAGATGCTGATTTTGGCGTCAAAGGTTTACGAAAGGCTGTAGGGGTCAGTTATATGCAAGGATGCTTGCAGAGTTAGAATAGGAGGGTGGGCTGGAACACTGTGGAACATCAGCAGCCTAATGATATCTGCCCTGATGAGAGAGAATGCCTCAGGGATACTCAAAATGAATAGAGAGGCCCAGAGAGGGGGGTATTGTTATGGAGTCAAAGGAACAGAAGATTTCCAAAGGGTGAACTCTTAATGGAGTCACATTAAGAGTCATCCAGTAACATACAGGCCAAAATCCGCCATTGGCTTGGCATCCTAGTGAGAACAGGTTTCCAGGTGAGCTGGCAGTGAATAGAGGGGAGGGGAATGTCTAAGAGGGAAAGGTGCAAGAGCATTCTAGAAGGAGCCAGTGCTTCTGGGAACCCAGCCACAGTGGCTGCGGGTGTCATGCCCTGAGGAGGTTTACACCATTAGAAGCTGCTTGTTGAATTCTTTACTGCTATACGAAGTAGGCCACATTTACGTTTGGTTACACATGTTTGTATTATTGCTTGTTGAGGTTTTATTTATGCTAATCAGAGGCAAAATGTAGTGTACCTCATATATCTATTAACTTGTTTTAACATACCCCATTATTGAATGTTTAAATATTGCTAAAACCTTAATCTTTTTAAGAGCAGTGGTTTACGTTTCCCTAGTTTTCTTTCTAGCATGGTCTCAAAAATGCCTTTGGCACTCCAACCAGAGTTTAGGAGTTCTGCAACACAGATCCTGCACTTTGCTGACCATCATCCTGCAGACTCACCAGACTTTCAGGGTTATGTCTGAGGTCCTTGTGAGGTGGTCCAGGCCCTTGACATTCTGGGCCGGCAACCTCTCCGGCTCAGCTCTTGACTTTCTGCAGACCTCACACTCCAGGAAGGCAGATGCAGCTCCTGCACTCCAGGAAGGAAGATGCAGCTGCTCCACTTTCCTGAGCACTCTGTGGTCCATTCCCCTGCAATCTCATCTGTGTGCGCCCCTCTCCCTCGATACCCTTCTCTCTGGACACACCCTTACTCTTTCTTTAGGAGCCTGATGGAATGTCATTGCTCATGGGGCCTCCCCAGGTGGAGCTGGCTGTGCCTCTCGATCCCTAGGGAGCGCCTCTCCACTCCCAGCTGTTGAAGACTGAGCGTGCTGCATTGTGCCTGTGCATCTTGTCGCTGTTCCCTTCTGAGATTCTGATCCTCACATGGCAAGGAACACCTTTGTGTACCTGGCTCCATGCCTGGCACTTCATTCACAGTGGGAGCTGCTGGCCTGATGACGCTCACCTTGTCCTCCGCTTCTTTCCAGGGAAGCAGTTTAAATGCACGGTGTGTGACTACACAGCGGCCCAGAAGCCACAGCTGCTGCGGCACATGGAGCAGCATGTCTCCTTCAAGGTAAGAGGGCTCTGGAGAAGGAGGCAGATGTTCAGGCAGAAAAGGCATCACTTTTCAAAGTGAAGATGGAGAAAGCATTCTTCCATTATTTGTTGGCGTTCCCTTTGCTTTGGGGCCCCCTTAGCTGGTACATATGGAGTCTGAGGCATAGTGCAGTTTATTTGTGCTCTCTCGTTCCAGAAGCGTAGCATTTCTCTGTAATTTGGAAACCAAGTCAAAGATGCGTAAGAGGATGCAGACAGAAGAAAAGGCACAGTCTTTGCATGAAAGCACTGGAATGATTTAGAGGAAGGCTTGCAGGCTTTAGGGACACTTATTTTTGCTTTCAGATCCTGGATTGCCGCAGGTGAGTCACCTGATAAAGCAGGTGTGATGAAGCCCACCTGGCAAGCAGTTGTAAAAACTGGAGATTGTGTTCAGGAGTGTCCACCACAGTGCCCAGCGTGTTGCAGGCGCTCAGGAGATGGTGGCCTTCCATATTCTTTTAATGCCTCTAATTGGTGTTTCTTCAGGGTGGGTGGTAATGCTTACCTGCCTAGCCACTGCTTATGATGCAGTTACTGACAACAATAACTAGGGTCCAGTAATTTGTTCAATAAACTGTTCTGCTCAGCACTTGGGGAAACTTGACCCTTAAAATTACTGCTGTTGCTGGCACAGCAACATGGCACACATGACACACATGGGAAGGAATCATTCCATTTGTAAACTTGTTGCTCTAAAATGGTTTTTGAAATTGTGTCTGCCATTACATCCCAGAGAATCATAGAACGTGGGAGGGACGGCGGGGCATCTGTTTTGTCCCGCTGGACTTGCAGCTGGAATCACCCCAAACGTGGTGGCAGTGGAATTCCTTTCAGGCAGTGCCCCGAACCATCCTGATATAGGGCCTATTGTGATTCCAGACAAAGAAGCACTAAACACTGGGGTGGTTTGTTTAAAGCAATTACTAAGTCCTTGCCACAGACAGCAAGAGGACAGGGGTGTGGGGTGTTCTGCTGGGGTGTGTCCACAGCGAGGCGGTCAGGGTATGGAGTTTTATGAGTGGTAATGGAATTTGGCTCAGGGCCAAGGCTTGTTTCTTTCAGTGGTGTCTTGGGCAACAATCTAGGTACCCCTTTTTTTTTTTTTTTTTTTTTTTTTTGAGAAGGTGGCTCATTCCTGTCGCCCAGGCAGGAGTGCAGTGATCTTGGCTCACTGCAACCTCCGTCTCCCAGGTTCAAGCAATTCCTCTGCTTCGGCCTCCCAAGCGGCTGGGATTACAGGGTATCTCAGTTAGCCTGCTACCACGCCCAGCTAATTTTTGTATTTTTAGTAGAGACGGGGTTTCACCATGAACAACCTAGATGCTTTTATTGGTGCCTGAGAACGTTTGAGTTCTGCTTCAAGCCTACTGGGAAATCCTGCAGCTGGCTGGGCTCACAGAGCAGTCAGGGCACCCTGATTTTTGGTCGAACACAGAAAGAAAGCACTGGAGAGCTGGGCGACCCTACACCAGCACACTGCTAGCTTGTGTTTATTGAACGCCCATTGTGTGCAGGCCCTGTACCAGGAACTTCATGTTCATCATCTAGAGTCTTCTTCTTGGTACATATTATCTTCCATCTTTGAAATACGAAGATTCTAAACCTCAGAGAAGCTAACTGATCACCTGTCAGTCTTTTCTACCATGCCTGTATCCACTGACTTCAGTCACTATGATGATATTGACTCACCTGCATTCAGCACTTCTGAGGTGACGAGGACTTTCCCCACTGGCAAGTTTATTTTATGCTCAGAACAGCTTTGTGGGAGGTGAATTTTCATGGTTCCCTCTCTTGTAGTTGAAGACTCTGAGTGTCAGAGGGAGGCTCAGTGGGATCTGCTGGAATGCCTTCAATGTCCAGGAAGTGAAGAAGCTAAAATGTGCACTTCATCCTCTCACTCCTAGTCCTGTTCTTTTCTCACTGCATGTTCTCAGTTACTTTTTGGGGGCAGAAAGGGAGAAATTGGAGAAACTAAGGATGTTGAAAGGTGTTGCTTATATAGCTGCTTTTTAAAATCACCGATACTGACCATGAGTTTCTTAGGTAGGACCCATATGTCATCTAGTGGGATTGTGGCAGTGTCTGAATCAAGAATGGTCTTTAGCGTTATGCATATTTGTGTACATATTTAAAATTAAGAGCTTTATCTCACCTTTCATAGCATGTAGGTGTACTTCTTTGGGGGACTAGTGCAATTATTGTGCTAGAGAATAGACAGCTAAGGCAAATTTCACTTTGTAGGTGAGAAAATTAGACCCAGTGAGGTTAATTATTTTCCTGGCTTTTGCAGCATTGCTACTAGACTTTGCAATCATTCCTTGGTTTTCACTGTGAAACATTTTCCTTCCCTAACCGGACCTAGCTGAAATAGACTTTGTGCCCTGAAAGGCTATTGGTTTTTATTGTTGTTGTTTTGTTTTGTTTTTAAGATTGGGGACTATCTGGTTTATGTGCAGAGGAAATGGATTTGGGGGTGGTTTCAATTCAGGAATCACTCACATTTGTATTATTATTATTATTTATTTATTTATTTATTTTTTGAGACGGAGTCTCACTGTCACCCAGGCTGGAGTGCAGTGGTGTGATCTCTGCTCACTGCAACCTTCGCCTCTTGGGTTCAAGCAATTCTCTGCCTCAGCCTCCTGAACAGCTGGGATTGCAGGCGCCCACCACCACGCCTGGCAATTTTTTTTGTATTTTTAGTAGAGATGGGGTTTCACCATCTTGGCCAGGTTGGTATTGAACTCCTGACCTCGTGATCCACCCGCCTTGGCCTCCCAAAGTGTTGGGGTTACAGGCGTGAGCCACCACGCCTGGCCACATATGTATTATTAACTTCTGCCATTACGTAGTTGGTGTCCAGTGCTGGGGCCTCAGGACCTGCTGCACTGAGCTGGACCTGGTGTCATGGCTGGTTTCCCTTGGGCTCCCTGTGGATTTTTACTTCCTCCCTATTGAATGGTACTATAGATGGGAATGAGATTCAGACCTGAGTGAGAAGCAGGAAATCCAGCCTTAGTTTCTCTCATCCCACAAGTTAGGGTACTCATCAAATGCATGTCAATTCAGGTGGTGTTTCTCAGTTAATTGGGACTGACAAAGCAAAATGAAATTGCTTCATACCAACCCCTCATCCAAATACTGGTAACCACTCTCTCTCTGTTGTGTTCGCTTCCCACTCTCTGTGTTAATTTCCTATTGCTACTGTAACAGATTACCACCAATTTAGTGGCTTAAAATAGCTCAGATTGATTCTTACATTTCTGTAGTTTGGAAGTCTATCACACATCTCACTGAGATAAAATCAAGGTGTTGGCAGGGGTGCATTTTTTCTGGAGGTTCTGGGAAAAAAATCCACTTCCTTGCCTTTCTGGCTTCTAGAGGTGACCTGCATTCCTTGGCTCATGGCCACTCCCTTCATATTCACAGCTGGCAACATGGCATCTCTCACCATGTCTCCTTCTCTGACTCTCCTCTTCTGCCTCCTCTTCTACCTTTAAGGACCCTCGTGGTTACACTGAACCCACTGAGATAGCCCACAATAATGAATGTCCTTATCTTAAGCTCAGATGATTAGTAAACTTAATACCGCCTGCAGTCTTAATTTCTTTTTGCCATTCTAGGTAACACATTTATGGGTTCTGGGGATTGGGATGTGGACTTTTTTGAGGGCCATTATTCTGCCAACCATATTCTCCCACTTTTCTTCCTTTTACGTCAACTCTGTGGTAGAGCATTTCAGCAAGATCAGAAAATATGCAGTATTCATACATATTCCAATGGCAAACATTACAAAGAAATCAAGTCTCTCTTTTTTACTAATCTTAGATTAGATCTCAGCATCCTCACACAGATGCTACTAATCAATTGCAATTGGCTTACAAGATGAAATCAGTTTGCTTTTCTTGATGTAGATGTACAATTTACAATATATGATTTGTATCAGGGAGTACTATAAGGGCAAATTTCCTGTATTGCCTTTTGAAATGGCATATTTCTTATTTGTATATTTATTTTAAAAATAAAATTAATGTGTTCACTAAATAAGATTTGGAAAGTACTTGTTGATTCCTTTCCATATGGATTTTTTTGGATATTATTTAGACATGGTTGAGGTCATACTATAAATACAGAATTTCTTTTCTTTTCTTTTTTTTTTTTTTGATGGAAATTGGAGCCTAGGTTTACCACTGATAAAGCTCTATTGGAGAATGTGGCTTAGATGACTGGCCTGATGGTTTGCTGTTAGGGTACCTTCCTAGTGAAAGGCAGGGCCAGGGAGCTTATATGCAATTTTTTTTTTTTTTTTTTTGAGACGGAGTCTCGCTCTGTCGCCCAGGCTGGAGTGCAGTGGCCGGATCTCAGCTCACTGCAAGCTCCGCCTCCAGGGTTCACGCCATTCTCCTGCCTCAGCCTCCCGAGTAGCTGGGACTACAGGTGCCCGCCACCTCGCCCGGCTAGTTTTTGTATTTTTTTTTTTTTAGTAGAGACGGGGTTTCACCATGTTAGCCAGGATGGTCTCGATCTCCTGACCTCGTGATCCGCCCGTCTCGGCCTCCCAAAGTGCTGGGGTTACAGGCTTGAGCCACCGCGCCCGGCCTATGCAATTTTTAATATTGTCTTTTTAATCAGCATTTCATAGGTGTTTTCCATTTTATGAAAATGTATTTATAAACTACTTTTAATGGCTGCTTAAGGATGATTATCATAGTTTAACCATTCCTTTCATAATTGGATAGTTCAGTCATTCCCGGTTTCTGTTGTTGTAAGTAACCCTACAATGGATATCTTTATGCCAAAAGCATTTCCATGTCATCCTCAAATCTAAACAGCTATAAAACACTGGGTGAAGCCCATCAAACCTCTGAGAATTCACAAATAGTAAAGATGTTATTTTCTCTTCTTGCAGATGCAATTAAAATGCATTCCCTAGGGCGGAACTGATATTTTCAACCTTAAAGAGGTGCCAGAGAAGATACTTAGACAAGATGAATGTTGCTGAGCCAGGATTCTCTAAACAAAAATAGGCTTATTCCTTCCATCTAGCTATTCAACTCTTTGCTTTCTTCCAAATCCTTCCATCTAGCTATTCAACTGTTTGCTTTCTTCCAAGTAAGTAAGTCCATGTATCATTTTGTAAGGCAGTGTAGTTAGAGTCAGGAATCACCTTGTGAAGTTCTCTCTGATTCGGCTCATTTGGACCCCTAACTCTGTTGATAGAAATGTTCTCAATGACAGAGCTGATTCAGTGATATTCTCCTTGGACATGAATCAAAAGTGAGTTTATTTTAAAATAAAATTTGATCTTTTCATTTAAAAGGGACACTCACTTAAAGAGGATACCTCTTCATGCTAACCATATATATATATATATATATATATCATTCTATATTAAGTTTGAAAGTTGTTATATGTTCAGTTCATGGGATTCATACAACCAGTGAAAACGCTGTCATGAGAGACATTGAGTTCGGGATGGGTGGTGTCAGTGATAGAGAGGGAGGGAAAGAGAGAGAGAGAGTGAAAGAAGAAAAATAGATGAACATGAGAGGAAAGTCTTGCTAGGGCTTACAACACAACCCCATGCCAAAATGGTTGGTCAGATCTGCCATTTTAGCTGATCTTGAATCTCTCTGCCTCCCTCCTCAGGTAGTTTAGTAGATGGATTGAGTGGCCCATTCATTCTAGGAACCTGTGCTAGATTTCCCTTAGCATATTTGTTAGATGTTAAAGCCTGAGAATGGATTTTAAGATAATACTTTCAAAATCCAAGACAAAAATAATGACTGGACAGCTGGAATTATTTTTATTTTCATATGATATTAGCTCTTTAATATTTGTCTTGTTTTATGAATGTCTCATATTAAAATAAACTGCTACCAGTAGCTCAGTTGAAAATAGGCAAAGGATATATAAAAATAACAGATTACCGAGAAGGGAATAACTTTGGGTGTATGATAAGATGTCCAACCTCACTGATAATTAAAAAAAAGAGTAAAACCACACTCAGATACCATTTTTCACTTCTCAGATTGGTAAACATTCAGAAGTTTGCAAGCATGCTCCATTGATGAGGCTGTGAGGAACAGCCGTTCTCACACATTGCTGGTGGGAGTGTTAGTGCCCATGACCCTGTGGAGGTCAGTTTGGCAGAATCTGTCAAAATTGCAAATGCATGTGTTCTTCGACTCACCACTTGTAAGCTTTTGTCCTACAGATGTACTTGCAGATGTGTGAAATGATTACTGTGCGGGGTTATCCATTAGAAACAATGGAAATGTCCATGAATTAGGGTAAGGGTTGAATAGGCAGCGGGACACACAAACAGCAGAATGATGCTTTGTGGCTACAGGAAAGAATATGGGATCTCTTTACTTTTATAGAAAGATATTTAAGATATATGAGGAAGGGCAAAAAGTAAGGTTAAAAAGGGGCAAAACCATATTTGTATTTACTGATATTTGTTTCCAGGCCTCTGCAAGAATACATGCAAAATAAACAAAGAAACATAACCTGTTGTGGGTGGGTGAGGGTTGGAACTTGGTAGATTGAGGGACAGGGCTGAGAGTGAGACTTTTCCCTATATATATATTTTAAACATGTTAAGTAATTGCTTTACCTATTCAGTAATTTAAGTAAAAAACAGCAACATATTAAATAAGAATATTATCCTAGAAACTATCTAAAGTCAAAGCAGAATGTAAACATGTTTCTCATCCGTGATACCATCCTATGAAGATAGTGCAAATTGCCTTTGGAATTTCACTGAGATTCTGTTTAGCACTTGAAAATCTCTGAGAGTGATGAGGTCTCATAGCAAAGCACGGGATTTAGAACCAGGCAGATGAAGTTTCAATTTCTGGCTGCGCCACTTGTAGGCTTTGTTATTTAACAAATTTTATGATCTGTAAAATACTGATAGTGATGTTTGTCTTCTGGTGTTGGAGATATTAAAAGCAGTACCATTTTTTTATGAGTAGTAGGTATGGCACGTGGTACCAGGCAGGTGATCAAAAATTGTTGGCTCTTGTTTCCTCCCCTATCTCTTGAATATGACTCCAGTTCTTGAAAGAACTAAAGCAAAGAGTATAACCCAGCCTGATCATGGTTTATATTCTTTTTGGTGAGATTACATTATGTTTACAAATAGTTCACTCTAAATATTTTTCTAGATGTTATATTGTATTTTTTATACATTTTTAGATACTGATGTTGTTTTACTTTTTTCTTGTTGTTCGGAATTGTTGGGTTAGGCAGATTAGGGCCAAAATCTTGGTGCTGCTGCTTACTAATTAGTTAACCTTTGGGAATTCCTTTACCTTTTGGATCCTCTGTCTTCTTATTTGAAAAATATGAACAATGATATAATTACTTCAGAGGCTTTGAAAGCGAAGCTGCTTTGAGGGAACAGACCAGAAGGAATGTCTCCGCACAGCTTCGGGAAGGCTTGGTCCATCAACACCGCCAAGCTGTTCCTGGGGGAGGAGGTGCTGGGGAATACCTCAGGTTTGCTCTCTCATAAAGAGAGTTAGGGGGCTTTCTTGTTACAGGGAGAAGCTCTGGCCTCTTGCCACCCTTCCTACAAGACTGACTTTTCTGTAACTTTAGTCAACATCAGAATTACCTTGGGATCTTGATAAATGTGCACATAATGGGTTTCTAAACCCAGAAGATACTTTCAGTAAGCCTGGAGCCCAACCTAGGATCCTTGACTTGAACACTTTCCTGTGTGGTTCTGATGCAGGGGCCCCACAGCCCATAATCTGCTAGACATTGCACTGGGTTTTGAATTCTGCAAAGAAAGGCCCTATTCAAATATTTTTACTTAAAATGTTCTCCTGTAAACAGCACACAGCTAGTTCTTGTTTGTGTCTCTGTGTGTGCCTACATGTGTGTATGTAATATGTACCTTTGCATAACAGGGTAACAATCACTGCCCTTTAATTGGAGTGCATAGTCCATTTACATATAGTGTAATTATCAACATCTTTTAATTTAAGAGTACCATCTTGGTATCTATTTTCTATGTGTTGTATAAGTTCTTTGCTTCTCTTTTCTTCTTTTCTATCTTCTTTTGAGTGAATCAAGTATTTTTTAGTATTCTATTTTATCTCTTGTATTGACTTTGTATTTTAGAACTGTTGTAGATTTATAGAAAAAAAATGTGACTATAGTACAGAGAGTTTCTATATACCCCGCACCAGTTCCCCCTGTTGTTACCGTCTAATATCAATATGAAACATTTGTTATAACTAATGAGTCAATATTAATACATATTATTATTAGCTAAAGTCCATATTTTATTCAGATTTTCTTAGTTTGTACCTAATGCCCTTTGCCTATTTCAGGATCCCATTAGGATACCACAGTACATTAGTTCTCATGTCCTTTTTAGGATCTGTTTGGATTTAACAGTTTCTCAGACTTCCTCTGTTTTTGATGACCTTGGAAGTTTTGAGGGGTACTGGTCAATCATTTTATAGAATATCCCTCAGTTGGGATTTGCTGAACTTTTAACTATACCTTTTTGTGTTCCTCTTGTTTTAGAGGTCACTGTAGACTTTACCTTATCGTTATTATAGCATATTCTAGTTTCAAATATTATTTTATGAACAATGTAAGAACCATAAAATACTGTAATTCATTTACTCTCCTCCTACACTTTGTGCTCTTGTTGTCACACGTTTATGTTGTAAACTCCTCAATATAGTGTTATTTTTTGCTGTAATCAGTAAATATTTATAAAATATTCTAAAATATGTAATGAAACTAAAATTTTAAAAGATTTAAAATTGAAAAGCATTTTATTAAAATATTAAAATATTTTTAAAAAGGTAAATACAAATTTACCTGCATAATTCACCTTTCTGGTATTCTTCATTTTCTCCCCGCAGATATGGGCTTCTATTTGATGTATTTTTCTTTAGCTTGGATAACTTGTTTTAGCATTTCTTGTGTGCTGGTAGGCTAGAATTGAATTCTCTCGATTTTTGTCTATTTGAGAATGTCTGTACATGGTCTTCATTTTGAAAATATTCTGATAGCCATAGACTTCTAGGGGACATCACTCTAAAATGTTCCATCCATTTTCATCCTTTCTTGTTTCTAACCACATTGTTTCTGTATGTGTAATGAGTCTTTTTCTTCTAGTTGGCTTTAAGATTTTTCTCTCTCTCTCTTTTTTTTTTTTTGGTTTTCATCTTATTAATGTCAGCAAGTCTAGGTGTGCTTTCCTTTATATTTACCTTACTTGGGGTTTGTTGAGCTTTTGGATCTGTGGGTTGATATTTTCCATCAGTTTTGGACTATTCTCAACCATTATCTCTTTATTCCTTCTGCTTCATTTGTACTCTCCTTTCCCTCTAGGACTATAATACCACATATATTAACACATATATATTAATACATATATGTGAGGCACTAATAGCACCTCACATTCAGGTGATCTCTCTCTCTCTCCCTTTAATTCTTCTTTCTTTTTATGTTTCAGTTTGTATAGTTTGTATGATTTCTACTTGCCTTTCTTCAAGCTTACTTATCCTTCCTTAGGATATATTAAATCTGCTATTAAGACCACCAAATATGATGTTTTAATTTCTAGGATCATTTGGTTCTCTTATCTTTTCCTTTTCCCTTTCCTTTCCTTTCCTTTCCTTTCCTTTCCTTTCCTTTCCTTTCCTTTCCTTTCCTTTCCTTTCCTTTCCTTTCCTTTCCTTTTTCCCTTCCTTCCTTCCTTCCTTCCTTCCTTCCTTCCTTCCTTCCTTCCTTCCTCCCTCCCTTCCTCCCTCCTCCCTCCCGAGCCTCCCTCCCTCTTCTCCCTCCTCCCTTCCCTCCTTTCTTCTTTTTGCTATCTTGCTTGAGCTCTCTGGGCTCAAATGATCCTCCTGCCTCAGCTTCCCATGTAGCATTTTTTTTTTTTTGTAGTTTTGTTTCTCTATTACATTTTATCATCTGTTCACACTTGTTTTAATTTTTTTCCTAGAGCCTTTAACATATTTGTTCTAGTTACTTTGATGTTTTTGTTTAATAATTTTAGCATCTGGGGCACCTGCACATCAGTTTCTATTGAGTGTTTTTTCCTTTTTCTTTTTTTCCCTGTAGGGCTGCAGAGATGTTTTTCTTCTTGATTTGATGTCATCTTTTCTTGCTTCTTTGCATGCCTCACAATGTCTTAATGCCAGACATTATGCCACATATACCAGACATTGTATGTGAAAAAACAGTAGACTGAGGTAAACAGTAGTTAGCCTTGGGAAAGTATATGTTATTAGTGTGGGAGACTGTGCAGAAAAGAGTTACTATAGCAGGCTTGGCTGCTGTCCTTTGAAAGATCTGCGTACAAGCTTGGGCTGGCATCTGAGAACATGGACTTCCAAGAGAGTTCATAGCACCTCACTGTTAAGAGGAGCTTACTCTTTCTAAAGTATTTATACAAACAATGCGATTTATGCTGAATACCTGCCTTTTTTCTGGGAGTATAGAATTTTGGTACATGCTAGGCAAAGGGTACTTACATGATCAGCCATCACTAAAATCTCTGGTCACTGAGCTTCTAACGAGCATCTCTGGTTGACAACATTTCATAAGTATTGTTACAGATCCTTGCTGGGGGGTTAAGCATGTGCTCTGTGGCTCCACTTGGAGAAGACCCTTGGCAGCTTGCATCTGGTTTCCCCTAGCCTTCACCCCATGTGTCTCTTCCCTTTGCTGATTTTGCTTTGTATTCTTTTACTGTAATAAAGTGTAGCCATGAGTATTACTATATGCTGAGTCTTGCAAGTCTTCTCAGTGAGTCATTGAACCTGAGGGTGGTCTTGGCAACTCAAGAATGAATAGATCTAATTTGTAGTTGAGCTGGGTCCGAGTCTGGGGTCTGAACAGCTCTAGAGTTGGTTTTCAGTATCTTCGGATATTCTGAGAACAGGATCAGGACTTTGCTTTCAGCAAGGTTGACCATCTGAGCACCAGTGAGATTCCAGAAATCATGTTGTGTTTTACAGCCCAGTAGTGGCCTTCTCAATCATACAGGCTCTCTACCAGCTTTGCAGGTCAGCTGCCAGCATCTTGGGATGCTGCAGAGTTTCTGTTTCTCTCCAGCTCCACCCCGGGCTTTCTGTTTATTAGACATCTCTCTCCCGCCTTGCCCTGCCCAGGGAACTCTTTGGAGAGTTGGCAGTGCACTTGGTGAAGGCCTTGTGTTCTTTGTAAGGGATGGATTTCCTCTCCCCTTTCATCGCTGGCCCCAGCTTCAGCCCCCAACCCTCTTGCACGTGGTGAAGTTCTCCATTTCACAGGGAAGAGGTTGATGGGTCACTATGCTGGAGATAAAAGTAGGAGAAAAGGAACTGGTGGATACCTTGGTCTCTAGCATAGTGACTATCCACCTCTTGTCTTTTTCTAAAATTAGTTAACGTAGATTTCTTTGTATCCTCAACAATCTGATAGCTCTGTCAAGTTGTTAGTGTGAGAGCAGTGGTCTCTTGTGGTTTTCTGCATCCTAGCTGGAAGCAGGAATACTCCAACCCTGTGATTCTCACAGTGCCTGTCAGTGCCTGCACAATGTGGGTGCCTATCAAATATACCTATTACCCCTGCTCCAACATACACAGAACTTGAAGCTGGGAGTAAGGAGCAAGGAGGGTGACTGAGACAGCAGACTGGCTGATGTGAGTAATCTGGGTGGGTGCAGAGTCACGAGGAGAGAGTTCACTGCCAGCTGTCATGCACGGGTAATATCAATGCAGCATTACCTGTGGGTAGTTCAGGAAAGACTGGGAGATTCATGGACCCTTGGGCCTGTACCCATGGGAGAAACAACAGTGCACAGGTTTGATGGAAGGCATGGATCCTACAGCACAAGACCTTTCTTTTTTGACGTTAGAGATCGTGGCTCTACGGTCAGACTATCATAGAATCCTGGCTTCCCACTTATTACCTGTGTGGCCTTGGGCAAGCAATCTCCCCTCTGCAGCTTACCTGTAGCACAGAGATAAAAGAAGTACCTCTTCTTGCCACTGTAGACATTGTGATTAGTCAGGAAGTAAGTCAAGAGGGCTTGTCACGTTGTTCTCAAATGTTAGTTCTCTAGAGACTCCATCCTGGTTCCTTCCTTTTTTCATCACAGGACTATCCTGACTCTACAATCTTCTTTTCTTTCATGACTTTGTTTAAGATTCTTGGTGCCTGTGGCATGTTCTTTTTGTTCACAGAGTCATATTCACCTAATTCCTCTAATGTGGCACATTATTTCATGATGTACCTGATCACATAAATATGTCACTGAGACAGAGTCTCACTCCGTCGCCCAGGCTGTAGTGCGGTGGCGTGATCTCGGCTCACTGAAACCTCTGCTGCCCAGGTTCAAGCAATTCTTCTGCCTCAGCCTCCTGAGTAGCTGGGATTACAGGTGCCTGCCACTGCACCTGGCTAATTTTTGTGTTTTTAGTAGAGATGGGATTTCACCCTCTTGGCCAGGCTGGTCTTGAACTGACCTCTTGATCCACCTGCCTCAGCCTCCCAAAGTGTTGGGATTACAGGTGTGAGCCACTGCACCCGGCCAAGAAGCTTTTACCAGTTGTGTCTCCCACACAGAGTTCTTAATAAATGGCCTCCTTCCAGCAGCGAATGTCTCTCTCCTCAGCGGCCTTGCCCTTCACTGCTGGACCTGCTGCCTATGCTTTCAAAAAGTGTGGTTCTCCTGCAGAAGGACCTTGTTCTGCCCTTGCCCCGCCATTCTTTCCTCGTCACGGCCTCTCACCCATGTTTTGCATTGCACAGGACATGCCACAAGGCCCCGGCACTGTAGGAAGTTCGCCTTTTGACTCATTCCTCTGTGAAGCTCCAAGTGCACCAAGAGCTTTTCCTGATTTATGGAAAGCATGTCAAAATTTGGTGTGTGAATGTGCAAGTCCACAAAAGAATTCAGGTCTGAAATTCACAGTTTTTGAGATTTGTGCATTTTGGAGACTCTTCAGCGTGACTTCATGCTGACCCTTGCTTCTTGCTTTAGACACTTGTGCTTCTGAAACAGAATAACCCTCTCCACTGTTTGACAAATAGCTCAGATCACTCCTCTGCCCCTGACCTCCAGAAGGTGAGACTGGCCTTCTCTTCTGTAGCCATCAGCCTTTTGGTATAGATATGTATGCTGTTTCACAAGGGAAACCATCCACGCCTTCATCTTGAAAAGACACTATTTAAAGTTTATGTTTGATGTATCTCTAAATGCAATTGAATCTTCGAAAATGTGCACCATGAAGCTGGAGAAATCTATTGGCTGTTGTCAGCCTAAAATTTGCATAACTAAAAGTATTTTCATAAAACTAGTGAGGCAAGGGAGATCTCAATCACCGATGTCATCATCATTGAGAAACTTTTCCTGAGAATGCCATATAGAATACATGATACCACGATGTGACATTCGGAATTTTAAGAAAAAACATAAGTACAAATAAAGTACTAAATGTTCATTTGTTTTTTTGATGCAAAGCATATGAAATGTTTACTTATGTATTCAACACGTTTTTTTTCTGGATAGCAGGCACGTCTGTGTCAGGCACCATGACGGGGCGGAGGATTTCAGGGTGAAGCCAGGCCTCTGGTCTGCCAGGGTTACAAGTCTGGGGAGAGCCAAGTAGACATCAAAAGCAACAGCAAATATGTTAAATGATCCAAAAAGTTATGTGCAAGGTTCTGTGGGAACCCAGAAAACCAGCAAACTAATTATTCCAACTTTATTGGTTTTTAAAAATTATGTTTTAATTGGATTAATATATTATCCTGTTGTGTAAAACCTGTAGCTTAAAAAACCTGTAGCAACTAGAAAGCTCTCCGATTGACTGATACCCACAAATCAAAGGGAATTAGTGTAACCTCTTTTTGCATTCCTGATGATGAAATAGGTCCCAAAGGCCTTTATTAATGTGTCGAAGTGAAAGGGAAATGGTTGTATGTACAAAAGACACGAGGCATCTGAGCACCTAGAATGCTTAAGGAGCTTGGGCGCTCAGCTGAACAAAGGTGATGTTTGGATAAGGTCAGCTGAGGATGTGGCCTAGTAATTTGCTCCTAGTTTCCAGTCTAAACTTTGTCAGCAAGGGAGTGAAAGCAATAAAATGAGCTCAAATAAGCAGATTGTTTGGAAGCCACACATTTATAAATAGTTCAAAGTAATAGCCTGAGAGTCTCAGTACCACCTCAAAATGCCGAGTCATCTGGCATTGCTTATGGCATTGCGGTTTTATTTATACTACAAATCCTCCTGTTACCCAGAAGACGGTTTCGTCTTTCCACGAGAAAGTTCCACCACAAGGTTGAGTGTTTGAATATCTAGCATTAGAATAAATAAGACAGGTGGGCTGGTTTCTTTATAATGGCCATGTGCTTGGCGTTACGTAGATATTTCCTGTGCTTTACCTTATTTTGCCCTGAAAAACTCTACCAGGTAGGTATTAACATCCCCATTTTATGGATGAGGACACTGAGGCCCAGAGTCTAGTTTAGTAATGTGCTCAGGAGTAACACAATTTCTGTGAGCTAGAGTTGGGATTTTGATCCATGTCTCTGTAGGGAAAGCTACTCTGTCTGTGTTAGTCCACGCTTTCTCATTTGCAAGTGAAGCAGAGGAACTTATTTACCCCTTTGTCCTTTGTCCTCTCACTGCTTTGCTTATTTAAGCCTGGAGCTGTATGTTTAGCTCTCAAGACTCAAGCAAAATCTTCAAACAAAATGCCGATGGAGTGTAAAGTTAGCAGCCAGAGCATTTTCCAGGTTCAGTGGAAATTACTGAACCAAGGGGCAGAGAGAAAGAAGTAAAGCGTAGAGTTTCTGTTGGTGGTGTTTGTCTTACTTTTCGGTTCTGAATTTGCAAGAAAATGGAGAATCTGAGATTCCACGTAGTTTTCTTGTTAATTTTGAACGTGGCGGGTGGGGTTCGGGGTGGGATCAGCAGGGCCATGTGGTGGTGGTAACAGGGGCCATTTATTAAATTGGTTTGAAATGTAGTGTCTCTGCTTTTTAGCCATCTTAGTGCCATCTTCAGCTTCATTCTATTTTAGATGTTTAAAGCACCTCTGGAAAAAAAAGAGGAAATTGGGTTGTTTTAGGTTAAATTAAAATCCTGTCTAAGAGTGTGCAGTATATTCTCTGGAAATACTGCATTTTTGACACAAGCGATTACAAAAAAATCAATAATCAGAGAACGCTAAAGAGTCTTCTAAGCTCTTGCACAAAAAGCAATTAGTGTGGATTGATTTACTGTTATTTATTGTGATGAGATAATTGCATCAACACAAGCCATTTTTGAACTTGTGGTATGCCACGGTTTTAAAACATTTATTTTCTTAAATTGTTTAATTTGTCTCTGGCCTTATTTTAAAACCAAGATAGCTTTGTGCTTATTAAATTATATGAAGACCTGGGGTTTTCTCTCTTGATCTTTACCGCACGCTGTCTTTTTTTTTTTCCCCCCCGTTGTGACTAACCCTGGATGGAATGTAAGTCCCAGTCTCATGCTCTCAGGTTTATAAATCCTGAAGAGATAAGGCAAAAAAAATAAATAATAATAATAAAATAAAATAAAAGATTTTTCTCTCCCAGCGTGGATGGTGCCCAGTGGACTTGGCTTTGAGCCTGTCTGCTTTCAGGAAGACTTGGATTGAAGACTTGGATTATAGACCAGAGTGTGACCTACCAAATCTGCCTAAATTATATTCGGCCACTGGGACAAGGAGAAGGGAATGATGTTCTCATCACCTGATATCCTGTAAACATCAACATTACTTTGAAATCTTTAGTACGAACTTCTTTACATGCTAACATGAGCCCATGAAAATCTGCTTCCCCCTCGCTCCTTGGTCCAAGGGCCTCTTCCTTTTGGGCGTGTGTCTCTTGATGTCTCTTGGCCTCTGCCTCTGTGTTTCTTTCCCCTTGTCTTTCTCCTGTGACTGTCTATGGGTCACGGGGGTCTGGGTGTGGTTGTTTGGGTCAGGTGGAGTGCACCAGTCCCGCACATTGTCCTGTGTACACGTGGTTCACATTCCCACAGAGCTGAGGCTGGAGAAGAAGATGAGCATTCTAGGTGCAAATGTTCTTCAGGAATTTTCCTTACAAGCATCACCATGTATCTTGTAACTTACAGTCTTAGTCCTTTATTATGAATATGCATTTTTTCTCAAGTTGCCTGCTGCCCAGTCTAGGGGTGCAGATCTTTGGCCATTGGCCTGGTGATCAGTATTCTTCTTGCTGCGGGGTGGGGAGCCTTCATGTGGCCCTGCTGCAATGACTCTCAGGCACTGAGCAGCCTCTGGGGATAAACTCATATTTCTATGAAACATTTCCGTCTGTCAGCCTGTGTCATCATCCAGAACATTCTGGAAGAGTCACAAGCTTTACTGGGTGACCCTGGGTAGGTAATGGGCCTTGGGGTTCAGAAATTCAATGTGATGGAATTCCTCCGAGCGGAAAAGTTGTTTATCGTGGGCACAGTTAACCTGGAATAGCGAGGTGAGTCCGGCAGTCAGCCAATCACGTTTTTGTTTTCGCATATTCCATTCTGAGTCTCTAGTGCCCAGTGCTCCACTGGCTATGGTGGAAGCCAGCAGTAGCAGAGGACACGGCTTTTGTCCTCAGGAAGCTCAGGCTACCTGGGAGACAAGATAGACCCTCCCTGGAAGAGGCCGTAAGTCAGTGTTTTCCACGCTGTGCTCTCTAGAACACTAGTTCCCTGGAATGTCGGCAGGTGGTAGGTGGTAGGGACACAATATGCAGTGATTTTCAGTCTCATTTTGGCTGGAGAAGTCCCTCTCCTCCTATTTTTCCCAAAGTGCCTGCCAGCACTTAAACAGACTTTGGGAAACACTGGCTATCAGAGAACCCAGAAGTAGAGAAAATAGTATAATGAACCCCATGTATGTCTGTCACTTCAGTGGCTTCTGGTCACACTCAGAGTTAAAGCCGAAATCCTACAGGTGGCCACAAGCACCTGCCCTGCCTGGCCTCTGGTTCCCATGCTGCCTTGCCCCCCACCCTCCGTTGCCGACGTGGCGCGTCCCACTCCATCTCCACGCTTGGTTGCACCTGCTCTTCCCACTTCTCACTCTGCTTTTCTCCCAGGTAGCCACACGGGGCTTCTTTCACCTCCTTCAGGTCTTGGCTCAAATGCTTTATTTTGATGTGTTTAACAGCATCAGTGGGTTATATATTTACTTGTTCATGATGTTAGAATGTAAATTCTTTGAAGCCCTTTGTTTAGTTTTTATCCTACTCCCAGCACTTATGCAGTGCTTAATAAATATTTGCTGAATGAACAAATCAGTAAATGAATAGGTTCTGTAGAAATTTAGTGTGATAGATTTATCATGGCCAACTTCCAGGTGGAGGTGGGACTGAGCTCCTTCAAGGGCTTGGAGCCACAAGGGCACAGCGTTCAACAGATCCTCTGTTACTGGGCCATGCCTGGTCCTTCACTCCATTCTGTGGCTTTGAACTCTCAGTTCTTCCCTCTTCTCACAGTTGCCAGAGGCCTCTTGAGGTTAATACAAGATAAAACATGTGTAAGTGCTTTAGAAAGGAGATGCTCAGCCCAGGATAACCAAGCGTGGTCCCAAGGCTCATGGGATTCTTCAAACTCACCAGATGCAGTGAGCCAGGCCCTGGAGGATGCTGAAGGATCACAGCAGAGGTTCACTGCAGCCCACCAGGAGCCCTCCTCTTAGCAAAGAGCCGGTTTACTATCTGTAAGTGTATTGTTGTTTTGTGTTGAGCACAGCAAACCTAGCTTCATTATTGTGTTATGTTCAAGAAACCTCGATGGAGATTCCTGTAAGAGAGAGTACATGTGATCTGTTTCTAGTGTGTTCTTTGGAAATCTATGCACATGCAGTCACAGTCAATCTTCACTGCTGCAGTGGTGTTAACTCTGACCTGCAGTGTTTGGTAGTTCTGTGGGCAGTTTAAATGGGGGTCTGTACAGAGCCAGGGCCTGAGGCGGGAGTAGAGAGGGAAGGGGAAGAAATGGTGAGAAGATTATGCTACTAGAACTTTGGGAGCTGGAATTGCTACTGTGAAAACAGCACCATCTTGTTGATGCTGTGATTTGAAATGCAAATTCATCTGCAAAACTGAAAATACAGTATAAAAGCAAAAGTTGCAGAAATCATCCATCTGATCCATTAGCAGGAGAGATTATTGCTGAGGTGGAGCTTGTTTGTGGTGAGCCTTGGTGATCAGTGCCCCAGTGGCCAAGGAGACTGGGGTGTGAACATTAGGATCTGACAGACCTTAGCTAGAACACTGGTTTGGCTGGTGACTAACTGCATGACCTGCAGCAAGCCACTTAACTTCCCAGGGCCTTGTCAGCAAGAAGAGAATGTTAATATCTCCATCTTTGCCCTAGGCGACTGAGGCATCTAATAAAAACTCAGTGATAGCTGTCATTATCTGTTGCGAATTTGGGGTCCCCTCCTTAAGCTCGTCTTCCTCTATTGCTGCAAATGTAAACAGGAAGTGTTCAAACTCCAAATGCAAGTTAAAGGAATACTATTGGTTCTCTTCCTTTAACTGAGGCAGTTTCCACTGTTCTTTGTGTAAACTGTCAATGGTAATAATTTGATGAACGTCTCCATGCAGACTGCTCTGTTTACATTAGTTCCAGTCCTTGCAATTAAAGGAGCAAACATTCTCAAAGTTGCAGAGCTGTTAGGCAGTAGAGCTAGATTGAGGTCTGACTCCAGAAATCCCTGCCAATTAGGGGTTGTGAGAAGTGTCCCAGGCCACAGACCTCTCCACTGTACATGGTGGGGAATATTTGTCGGAAGCATCTGTTCTGGTTGTTTTTTTTCCCCAGAAATAAAAGAGAGGTAAGACTGAAGAAGCTATCACTTCATCCTTTATGGGCTCTGATTAGATAAAATTGCTTTATAAGTCTCAGAAGTAACTGAATTAAGTCTGAATTCAAAGTTCTCAAGAACTTGGGATCCCACCCTCCCCCAGCCCAGCTACACACTTCTCAGGGTGACTTGGTCCTAGCTTGCATTTTAGGGGATTGATGGCCACCCCAGACATTAATGAAAAAGAACTTCATCTTCCTGTCGCATTTCCTCAGCTGCAGAAGTGCTGTCGTAAATCTTACAGGTGTCCTACCACCAAAACCCCTCGGGAAGCACTTGCGTGATCAAGACCGTCTCTCTACCTGGGTAACTTGATATAAGCTTGACAGTGCCAGAGTTATAGTTAATATTTCCTCTAGGCCTGTCACTGGGTCTTTAGAGAGAAATTCCTACTAAGCCTCCCTTTTGGAATATGTTATAG
This sequence comes from Rhinopithecus bieti, assembly GCF_001698545.2. Classification (NCBI taxonomy): domain Eukaryota; kingdom Metazoa; phylum Chordata; class Mammalia; order Primates; family Cercopithecidae; genus Rhinopithecus; species Rhinopithecus bieti. Next base: position 1,613,654 of record NW_016827507.1, read on the forward strand.
TTTCAGTGCAGTTATCATCACACAGATGAGCGAAAATAAACCTAAAAATCACTCTGCATGTGCTGCGATAACTGGTGTTGTCATCAGTGTTATTAATGTTAGTAATAACTACCAGTTGGATACTATGTATCATTCTAGGCATTTAATGTAAGTTCTGTATAATCCTCATAAAAACCTTGTGAAGGGGACCTCTGTTGCCTATTTACACATTTGGCCATACCTTTCTTTTTACTGTCTTTCTTTCTTTACTTTTCTTATTGTGAAATAGAATGTATGTCCAAAATAGTACGTATGACATGAAGATGTGGTGTGATGAATAATTATCAAGTGAACACTTGCATAGCTGCTGCCCAGAAATAGACCATTACCAGACACCCTCCTGCAGGATGTTCCTGAGACCACCCTTTCTCTGTCCCCAAAGTCATCACTTCCCGACATCAATGACAATTATTAGGTTGGTACAAAAGTAATTGTGGTTTTTGCCAGTAAAACACATGCTAAAGCACCTTGTTTAGAGATGTATACATTGATGGCATTGTTTTTAATGGCAAAAACCATAATTACTTTTGCATCAACCTAATACTTTTTTATTTCATTATTGTTTTGCCTACCATGTATGCATATCTGAACCACATCTAACTAATTTTTTAAAATCACTTTTTGTAGAGACAGAGTCTCGCTGTGTTGCCCAGGCTGGTCTTGAACTCCTGGGCTCCAGGAATCCTCTCACCTTGGCCCCCTGGCTAGCTGGGACTACAAGGAGGACGTGTGCCCCATGTCTAGCTAATTAAAAAAAATTTTTTTGTAGAGACAGAGTCTCAGTGTGTTTCCCAGACTGGTCTTGAACTCCTGGGCTTAACCATTTCTCCCACCTCAGCCTCCCCAACTGTTGGGATTATAGGTGTGAGCCACTGCACCTGGCCTTGTATATTTGTTTTGAAGTTTGCTTCTTTACCCAGAGTTATATTGGTCAGACTGACCAGTTCTCACGTGTAGCCCTAGTTCACTCATTTCTTTGCAGCACATATGCCATTGTGTGAAATAAGACTCCCCCATGTGAACCTAGCATGATGTTATTATTCATTCAATTGCAGTGAATAATTGGGTTCTTTCTGTTTTGTTGCTTTTATGAACTCAGCTGCTCTGGACTCATGACACGTGTGTCCTGGTATGCTTGCCCACCAGTTTCGCCAAGATACATACACCCACAGAGGACTTGCAGGCTCTGGGATATGCACAGCTTCAGCTTCGCTAGGTGATGCTCAGTTGTTTTCCAAAGTGGTTGCACCAGTTTGCAGCAGCATGCATTCGCCTCTCTTGGTCCATATCTTGGTGTGAACTTTCCGTGTTGCCAGTCTGGTGGCTGTGCACTGACCTTCTATGTGGTTTTACTTTTATCTTCATGATTGTTAATGAGGCTGAGCCCTTTTCATGTTTTTAGCTGCTTGGATTTCTTTACTTTCTTTTACTCTCCTTCCCTCCCTCCTCCACCTTCTTTTCTAGTAAACTGTCTGTTCAACTGGTTTTTCATTTTTCTATTGGGAGATTTTGTTGTTTTCTTACTTGTCTTCGGGAATTCTTTATCTCTTTCAAGTGTGGGTCATTTTTGGTTATGTGTTAGGGATACAGTTTATCCTTATTTGTCTTTTCTTCACTTTCTCTGTGATGTCTCTTAAAGTTCTTAAATTTAATGTTTTTTTTTTGAAAAAAAAAACCATTTTAACCAGATTTTTAGCTTTTTTCTTTTGTTGTTGTTGTTGTTGTTGTTGTTGTTAGGAGGTTTTGCTGGACTAACTGCACATGAATCGTTAACAGAAAGAGGCAGGCAATCTTCCTTTTTCTTTTAGCCACATAACTGTATTTGAGCGTCTGCCTGTGCTAGGCACTGCACTGGCTGCCGGGGGAGCATAGGTGAGTGGGTTCTCACATGGCCTGTATTCTCAAAGGATTTGCAGCCTGTAGAGGGCGGACGTGGAGAGGCAGGTGGCAGTTATACCATAGCAGGGTTCGTGCCACAGCTTTACCAGCTGCTGGGGGACAGATGAGAAGAAGAACTTCCATCTTCCTGGGAGAGTTAGGGAAAATTTCAGGGTGAAGGTGGGGCGAGTAAAGAGCAAGCTGAGGCTCATGAAGAATGGATGGGGGCCTAGCTGATGAACTTTCCCACTCTCAGTACCACAAGACAATGGGTCAACATTTTTAGTAACTTGAGGATAAAGAAAATGTTGAACTCATCAAATTTGGCTCAAATCTGTGAAGCATAATAACATTGTCTTCTTTCAAAGCATAAGAGGGGGCATTGTTTTAAGTGGGGAGGTGGGTATTTATACAATGTCATCCCATGATTTATGCTTTGGGGATCTAAGGCTTGATGCGTTGCTTGGAATGAATGGGTCAGCGTTGAATCCAACGTGATCAACTTGTTCATTCAGACAGGTTTTGCTGATTTTCACTGTCAGTGGCATGTTTCACTAGATAACCATAGCCCCTTCTCACTTTGGTGTCATCTAGTATTAGAATCAATAGATTCTTTCTCGAGGATATTGAGGGGAAGATACACAGAGCCTGACCCAAGGAACTCAGTAGAAGAGAGCAATGTCAGAAGAACAGAAGTGGATGCCTGCACACAACAGTTGAGAGATCCACTAAGGGGCAGGAACAGCTTCCTGTGTGCTGAAGTTGTCCTGAAAGTTAGTGAAGTAGACAAAGCAGGTGGGGAGTGTTCTTAATGAAAAAGGAATGGCTTGCAAACAGGAGTGGTGGGTGCAGGAGTGAGATGGTTTGGAGCAAGCTCCTGCACATCTCTCAGTGTGCCTGGCTGACTATCACAGAGAGGTATGGGCAGGTCATCTGGGGATTTGTACCTGATCCCATCTTTTCTGTGCAGTAACTGCGTGTGCCTGGCTGACTATCACAGAGAGGTGTGGGCAGGTCATCTGGGGATTTGTACATGACCCCATCTCTTCTGTGCAGTCACTACATGTAATTGGCTGACTGTCACAGAGAGGTAGTGGGTAGGTCTCTGGGGATTCATACATGACCCCATCTCTTCTCTGCAGTAACTGCATGTACCTAGCTGACTATCACAGAGAGGTGTGGCAGGTCATCTGGGGATTTGTACATGACCCCATCTCTTCTTCTGTGCAGGAATTGCATATGCCTGGCTGAGTGTCACAGAGAGGTATGGGCAGGTTATTTGGGGCTTGGTACATGCTCTCCTTCCCCTGCCCCCCCTCCCCTCACTTCTGTACAGTACCTGCATGTACTTGGCCTCACTTCTGTACAGTACCTGCATGTACTTGGCTCACTATTATAGAGAGGTGTGGACAGGTCATCTGGGGCTCTCCACAGGCTCTGGCAGACCTTGAAGTCTCTGAGTGGGGGGGGGGGGGGCGCTGATAAAGATGCTTGTTGTGTGAGATCATGTCCTATGCAGCAACATGGATCAAGCTGGAGGCCATTATCCTAAGTGAATTAGTGTGAGAACACAAAACCAAATACCACATATTGTCACTTATACGTGGGTACTTACTGAGTACACATGGACACAAGGAAGGGAACAGTACACACTGGGGCCTGCTTGAGGCTGGTGGGAGGAGGATGGGGATTGAAAAACTACCTGTTGGGTATTATGCTAATTACGGTAACAAAATTATCTGTACACCAAATCCCTGTGACATGCAATTTACCCATGTGACAAATCTGCACATGTACCCCTTGAGCCTAAAATTAAAGTTAGAAGGAAAAGAAAGACACTTGTTATAGAGAGAATGGCAGGATCAAGACTAGGGTAAGAAGGGCAGTTTGGAGACTTGACTTTGGTCCAGGACACAGCTGCCTCAGGGAAATCTGCTGATGGGGTGATGGGATGTTCTGGATAGAGGGAGAGTGAGAATGCAAATGAGAAAGGAGCAGTATGGTTCAAGTCCATTGACCGAAGATGACCATGGAGAGGGATGTGATCAGAGAAGTGGGCAGGTCTGGATCAGGCAGGCCTTGTAGAGAAGAAAGTTACCAGCTGGCCTGGCCTTCAAGGTCCTGGCATCTGGGAGGGAGGAGGTAAGATGTAAACATTCAGGACCTCTAGTAGAAGGTGGTGAACGAGGTAAGAGGATTTAGTGGAATGCCTGTGAGTGTGGTGCCAGCCACCTCCAGTTCGTAACATACTGCTTGGCATGTAGTAAATGCTCAGCAGATACTTTATTTATGAGTAAAGATAAGAGATCTTTTTGGAAAGAAATGGCAGCATGATTTGGCACTTAATTTTTATGTGAGGTGATGGCATATTTTGCCTATTTTTCTTATCTTTCAGTGGATCATGGTTGATTGATCCTGTGATTGTCATTCTTCAAACTTAGACCCTGGCATTAATTTCTCCATTCTCTTCCTTTCCCTCTGTCTCTCTTTTCTTTCCTTTTTTCTTTCTTCCTTTCCTCATCTCTTTTTTTGTGTGTGTCTTTTTACTTGTGGTAAATGAAGATTAACTGATGATTGGCTTGTATTAGTCCATTTTCTGTTGCTTATAACATAATACTTGAAACTGGGTAATTTATAAAGAAAATGAATTTATTTCTCACAGTTCTGGAGGCTGTGAAGTTCAGGGTCAAGGGGCTGCATCTGGTTGAGAGCCTTCTTGCTGGTGGGGACTCTGCAGAGTCCCAAGGCAGTGCAGGATATCTCATGGTGAGGGGGCTGAGTGTGTTCGTGTGCTAGTGCATGTCCCCTTCCTCTTCTTAATAAAGCCACCAATTCCTTTCCCATGACAACCCATTAATCCGTCAATCATTGAATGGGTAAATCCATTCATGAGGACAGAGCCCTGATAATTCAGTCACATCTTAAATGCCCAAACTCTCAATACCCCTCAATGCTCAATAATATTACATTTCAACATGAGTTCTGGAGGGAAAAATATTCAAACTATATGCATGGCTATCTCCAAATCTGAAGTCCAAGATTTTCCTTAAGGTCACATGAGGAAGCCCTGACAGAGCCTGCTGTCCTGGCCAGCACATGGAACCCAGTGCCCGGAGTCCTGCTGGGCCTGCGAGAACTGGCCCCTCTCCCCTCTGGTGCCAGTGGGCAGGGCCACTTGATCCACGGAACCCTGAGCACATTTTCGTGAGCCTAAAAAATGATCCCAAACTGCAGGAAAACTACAAAATCAAGATGAACAAATGCCTACAGGCCAAAGTTTAGCTTAACTGATGGTTAAATATAGTTCATAACAACTTCATGACACTTGAAATCTGTTCTTTAGGTTCGAGTGTTTTCACTTTTTCAGAATTTCCCAGTCCGCTAGATGGCCATTGAGGAATAAAGGCATATGACAGTGACGGTTAGTGTTTCTAAGTGACTTAACATGCAATGTTATGAAAGTCTGTTTACTTATATTTACAGGAGTGAGTCCAGGGCAGTTGATGTATGAGTGGGTACAGTTTAATTGGGTCATGGTGGTGTAGGTGGGACTTTTTGTAGCCTTTGAAGGTGGTGGAGGGACTCTGTGCCTCCATGCGCGGGCAGGCAGCCTCCTACACAGGGTCCCAGGCCATATCAAGAGAAGAGCTTCTCTAGAAGGGAAGGGAATGTTCTTGTCATAGGGAAAATTGAGAGGACACCCACCAGGAGGTTTCTCGGAGCCTCAGATGACCACATTTGATGGGGGAATAAAAATGTGGGAACATTTTAAAAGGAACATTTAAAAGAGATAGAGCCGGTAAAACCAGCCAATCCTGAGGGCTGAGGTGATGTGTGAGAGGGAGGAGATGGAGCTCCAGACTCCAGACTCCCCTGATCCTCTCACCTACTGTCTGTCCTCTCTTGTCCTTCTTCCGAGCCCATCTCCTTTTGGCTGCCTGCCCCTGCACCCCAGGGTGCTGTTCCAATCCTGCTTATCTTCTCACTTTATACACTCTCTTTCTATGGCTGCGTTCAGTCTTAGGGCATCTGCTAGTTTCCTGTGCTAATATGCTATGAACTGATTAAAGACCACAGTAGTGAGGCCTATGGTGTTTTATGATTCTCAAAGCACAGTTGTGCTCTGTTTTTGGTGCCCCATCTAAACTCCATCAGGTAGGCAGGGAAGGTTTGCTGTCCCATTTCACAGATACGGAATCAAAAGCAGTGGAGGTGTAATGACTTGGTTAGGGTGACTCCACTGTTAGTGGTGGGCCTAACGCCTGACGCTCTTCTCCTGCTCCTGGTTCATTCATGCTGCCGCACTCCGTTCTTCTACCCTTGCTTGACATAGAATGCAATCATGTCCTTGAGAAGGTCCTTCTGTGTTGTAAAGGTGTCCGCATTCTAATAACACCACTTCTGTCTATCAGCAGTGTATAAATAATCTTGTACCAACCAGTCCACTTCATGTAGGTCCTAACCATTACATGGCCTTTTTCTGCATTTGAATCCAAATTTTCTGATACCAGGCGGGTGGTTAGTCTCCTTCTGTATGTCTGTCTCTGTCTGTATCTTGATTACTACACCAGCCAGGTTGTTAAACTAAGGTTGAAATAGTGATGTGTGGCCTCAGGTTTCACACACTAGTGTCATCTGGCACTTTCTGTGTGGCCTTTATTCTTCTTCACCCTCTCCAAGGTAGGCCTGTCAACAAAGGGGCGGATTCACATCTGATCTTTGAGCCTTTTGATATATGTGCCACCTTAATACCATGCTTGGTTGCACAAATTAGACTGCAAAAACCTTACCTGATGACAGCCTTCTTGCTTGCTGTGAAGAGGAGCCAACAGAGCAACTCCTCCTTTTACCAAAAAGCCATCCTCTACATTGCAGTCAGTTGCCAATGTCACGACCTTGCACATTACCTCATCACCAGCTTCTCATCTGCTTTACAACGTTCCTCTAGGTCTGTTCCTTGATGCCGATGGGAAATGCGATCACTTTAATGTAGTTAAAGGTTTTTAGATGTCTTCTGATCAGGCTTTTCAGAACCCAGTTTCATGTGTGAGATATGATTCCCTGTCCTCTTCTATTCTCTTTCTTTCTATTTAAAGAACCAAAACAGCAAATTCTCAAATTATGAAAATGTGTATTTTACCAGCTTTTTATAATTTTAAGAGGCAATAGGGTCTCACTCTGTCACCCAGACTTTTACTATGGTGGTGACATCTTGCTTGCTTTCTTGACATAAAAATAAGGACTTAAAGAATTTCAGCTTTAACAAATCTTCACTGTACCTCTTTTTAATCTTCTTCTTTTTTTTTTTTTTTCCCGACAGGGTCTCATTTTGTCATCCAGGCTGGAATACAGGGGCGCAATCTTAGCTCACTGTGACCTCTGCCTCCCAGATTCGAGCAATTCTCGTGCCTCAGCCCCACAAATAGCTGGGACTACAGGCATGTATCACCATGCCTGGCTAATTTTTGTACTTTTAGTAGAGAAAGGGTTTCGCCATGTTACCCAGGCCAGTCTCAAACTCCTGACCTCAAGTGATCCACCCACCTCAGCCTCCCAAAGTGCTGGGATTACAGGTGTGAGTCACTGTGCCTGGCCCAATGTACCTTCTGAGAAAGATTTTTTTTTTGATGCCACCTTTTGGAAAAAGGAACATGACCAAAAACCCAACCTGTGCTCCTCATCTTTTCTCCTTGACTTGCTGAAGCCTGACTTTTGCGTTTCTCATGCTGCTAGACCTCTTCTTGGTAGGTTACCGGTGCCAACCCCGATTGCCAGGTCCAGTGGACACTGGGGAAGCCCCTTCCTGTTGGATTTCTTAGAGCACTCAGCTCCGTTATCCTCTCCTACCTGGAGGACCTTATTCCTCAGATCCCATGATTCCACACTCCCCTGATCCCCACACCTGCTATCCTCTGTCATCCTTCTTCCAAGTCCACCTGCTTTTGCCTGCCTGCTCCTATATTCCAGGGTGCTGTTCCAATCCTTTTTCTCTTCTCACTTGATATACTCTTTTCCATGACCACACTCAGTCTTAGGACCTCTACTAGTTGCCTGTGCTCTGATCTGTGTTTGCAGCCCAGAGCTGTCCTCTGAGTTCTAGACCCACCCTGTGGGCTGTTCAGAGTTCTAGGAATACACCCTCTCCCTCCCATTATCCATATAACTTCCTTTTTGCTGGTGGCCTTCCTTGCCTTCTGCCATCCATGCTGGAAGCTTGGGAGTCATCCTAGAGGCTCCACCTCCTCCCTCTCACACATCATTCCAGCCATCAGGTCTGGCTGATTTTACCTTCTTCATCTCTCTTAAATGTTGTCTTCTTTTCCCATATTTTTATTCCCCTGCCTCATTTTAGGCGTTTAGTATCTCTCGTCCATGCCACTGCAGTTAACTGGATAATTGATTCCCTGCCTCCAGTCTTGTTCCTTTCAAGTCCATTTTCCATTTAACTCCCAAGTATCCAGAGTGATATTTCAAAATGGGAAGTTGGCCATTGTCCTGCCTGACACCTCCCAGGGGCTCCCATTGCCTAACATTACTTTCCTGACCCAGCACACAGCACACTGTGTTGACCTGGCTGGTATTGACCCTCGTCTTCTCCTCTGCCCAGTCCTTGCCTCATAGTGATAGCCCAGTAACTGCCCACATCTCTCCCGGTCGACCGTGGGGTTCCTTGGTCTAGAGGTTGATACTTAGATCTGGATCACCTTATGTCCAGGAGACCCAAGAATACCAACCCGTGCCCCTCTCAGTTGGAGTTTTAGGGGGCTATGTGCTAGGGGAAAAATCGGCCAATGGAAAACCAGATGATCTCTTTATTGTTGGCTGGTCCTAGGGCCCCATATCTGATGCAAATCAAGTAGCCAGGCTAGGAGACCGTGAAACTTTGGCAAGTCTCTAAACCATTCTGTGTTTCATTTTCTTTTTTTTTTTTTTTTTTTTTTTTGAGACGGAGTCTCGCTTTGTCGCCCAGGCTGGAGTGCAGTGGCACCATCTCGGCTCACTGCAAGCTCCGCCTCCTGAGTTCACGCCATTCTCCTGCCTCAGCCTCCGAGTAGCTGGGACTACAGGCACGCACCACCATGCCTGGCTAATTTTTTGTATTTTTAGTAGAGACGGGGTTTCACCATGTTAGCCAGGATGGTCTCGATCTCCTGACCTAGTGATCCGCCCGCCTCGGCCTCCCAAAGTGCTGGGATTACAGGCGTGAGCCACCGCGCCCGGCCTGTCTCAGTTTCCTTACCTGTAAAAATGAAGATAATAATTGCACGTACCGTATGAGTTTGATGTAAGACTTATAGGAATTAATCCATGCAAAACATTGAGAGCTATCTGGCATATAGTAGCTATCAGTGAAAATGAGAGAAATCAGTAATATTTATCATGTTAGATCTCATTACTTTGGTTAAGAACTTCTGTGCAACACTGAATAATAGCTATGCTGATGAGCTCCCTGTCTTGCTTTTTGGACCACGATAAGAACTTCGATGTTGCATTCCAAATGAGCTATGGAGCCAGTTTATATCTTCAGGACAGAATTCAGCTCTAGGCTGAATTCTGTCCTGAAAGCTCTGAATAAATAACTTCCCTTTTGAGATCTAGTGTCATTTGTTGTTTGCAAGTTTCTGACTTAGAAACCAAGTTCTATGATTTAGTTTGCCCGGATAGTGTTTAATCTTTGGAGTTGATATTTAAGTCCCCAAATGTGTATATATTTAGGGAATCACAAATCTGCCTCATTCACCATGTATCCCTGGGGATCAGAGGACAGTCAGAGGTCAGTAAATACATGCTTCATAAATGAAACCTTGAGACTTGCAGTATTGATAAGGCAGCAGGCTTTATGTCTGGCAGTGGCTTACCGATGCTATTCCCTCCCTCTGCCTGTCTCCTCCCCTGCGTCAGCCCCAGGAGAATTCTCTGCTGGCCTGTGGCAGTGCCTCACATATCAGATCTTGTTTTGCTTGAAGAGCCTAGATGGGGCTCAGTTCCCACACTTCGGGAGAGAAGATCCCCAGCAGAAAATGGGTGGTAATGGACTTCATGCAGAGGTTCTAATGGATATAAAGGATAGAAGCAAGACCAATGAAGGAAAGAGACTGGGAGGTTTATCTTCCTAACTCCCCCTGTACTGTTCAGCAGTGAAAAGACTGCTGGGATATGTTTTGAACCCCCTGCATCAAAGCAGAGACTAAGTAGACAGCATACTGCTGGAGAGGCTACAGAAGGAAGTCTTCCATGGAGAGAAAGATTTCTCCAAGTCAAGTGTTTCTTTCAACTCTCAGAATTGAAAATTTTCATAGAAATTGCTAGCTCAGAGACTGAATCCTCATTTGGGCTCTCACGTACATTTTTTGCCAATATGCTCACATTTTGGCAATTTTTCTTCTCATTAGCAATTCTGCCAATGGATGGGCATGGGGAAGGAAAGGAGCTGAACTCACAGAAAGCTGTTTATCTGCTCTGCTGCAAGAAGGGTGAAATTGGCTCTTGAGTCTGAAGCTAGGTTTGCAGGACCATTTCTTATTTTCATCACCCTTTTTCTTCCTGCGTTTTATGCCCACTGACTGCCCGATGCTGGCGACATAGCATTTTCACTTTTTGATTTCTGTGTAAATGCTAACATTCCAAAAATAATATCTTCATGCTGTTTGCTTATTTAGAGATGAAAGCACTTGAAAATGGTTTAACTTTTATTTTAGCTTTGCAGTAATCATATATTAGAATTTTAGACCTTTTGTTCTCTATGCACTAGATAGATGAGAAAGCCAGACACATTTTGCCTTTGTTCCAGGTCCTTTTGTTTAGTAAATGCTCTGGGCCAAACTCCAAGGATTCCTTACCCGAGGGACTTAATGTAGAAACCCAGCACGTACGGTTCGGCACAGAGCATACGGTAACCAGAGTGTGAGCCTTGGTGTAGGGTGACGTCCCTGGGGAATGTTTTAGAGCTGGTTGACCGACCAGATTAACTGCCCTGTATCTTTCCAAGAATGGCCCTTCTGGGGATGGCAGTATTCCCTTTATAGGCTGGGAGGGTCTCCTTCTCTGTGCTGGAGACAGAGAGGAGGACAGGGGCGCTCTGGAAAGGCTTCCCAGGAAGGTTGGACAAGACTCCGTGATCAGTTGAATAGTAAGAAAGAAGGAAAAATGAAAGATTGCTGTGGGTTTCTGTCTTTGATGACTAACTGATTTTGCAGAAAGATATGAGTCCAAAGTTTAAGGGGCCTATAGAACATCCCTGCGGAGATACCTGGAAGGCAGTTGAAAATTCCCATCTATGGTTCAGGAGAGAGGACCCAGCAAAACATATAGATCCACCAATCAGCAATGCAAAAATGGTAATTGGAATCAGAGCAGAAGAACAAATCCAGCCCAAGACCAGCACGTTAGAAAGATCCAGCATTTGACATTAAGCCTGTGTTGCAGATCTCATAAATAAGTCTAGAAAGCTGAGCCATGGCAGAACCTGGTGACAGTGGCATGACGATGTCACACCTGCCACAGTGGGATAGGGCAGCCAGCCTAAGGAGATGGGATGGAGGAGCATGAGGTCTGAGCAGAAGGCACCCCCAGGAGTTGCTTGCTAGGAGATGGCAGAGGCCTGAGAAAGGGAGGTGACAGCGTGAAGGCTGAAGGGGGAACTGCTCTTGGAGCAGGTGGTGGGCAAGGGGCCTACGAGGAAGGAGTATGACTTAGGCAGGGGGTGAGGTGGAAGATTTTCCTCTTCATTTTCTTCTTTTCCCTCCCTCCTCTCTCGCTCTCTCTCTTTCTCTGTCTCCCTCTCTCCCTCTCCCCCCTCCCTTTCCTTCTCTCTCTCTCTCTCTTTTTTTTTTTTTTGAGACGGAGTCTCGCTCTGTCGCCCAGGCTGGAGTGCAGTGGCCAGATCTCAGCTCACTACAAGCTCCACCTCCCGGGTTTACGCCATTCTCCTGCCTCAGCCTCCCAAGTAGCTGGGACTACAGGTGCCTGCCACCTCGCCCGGCTAGTTTTTTGTATGTTTTAGTAGAGACGGGGTTTCACTGTGTTAGCCAGGATGGTCTCAATCTCCTGACTTCGTGATCCGCCCGTCTCGGCCTCCCAAAGTGCTGGGATTGCAGGCTTGAGCTACCGCGCCCGGCCTCTCCCTCTCTCCCTTCTCTCTCTCCCTCTCCCCCTTCTCTCTCTCCCTCTCCCTCCTCCTCACCTTCTCCCTCTCTCCCATCTGCCTCTATGGGAAGACTGCATCCCAGTTTTATACTTGAAGGGAAGAAACCGTGAAAGAGGGACTGATCTAAGCTTCTAAGATGAGAGGACATTTTCTCTACTGTTGGTGTACTTCACATTCAGACATTTCTGTTGCTGGTTTAGCTCTTATAGGCAACAGTGATGAAAAGATAGATGAATTGGACAGTCAAGGAGTAAAGGTATTCTTTGAGGTCTTAATAGATGCAGTGGTACATCAGCTTCCAGATGCCCGGTAAGAATTGTGATAGAATTGCTGATAAAAATCAGTAAGAAATGCTTTGCACGGCATTTTAGGTATCAGTTTATATGATACCATTTAATTCTCACAACAACCTTATGACATGGGCATGATCCTCATTTGCCTCATGTAAAGATCCATGCTAAGAGAAGTTTCACGACTTGCCTGAGGTTCTATCATTGGTCAAGGCCAGAGGTGTGGCTGGACTTGCTCCATCTGAGTCCCCTGCACCAGGCAGAGTGCTGCTCCCATTTTGGCTGCTGCATGCTCTTCTGCTCCTCCTGGGCTAGAAGGCTGCTGGGTCATCAAACAGGCCCTGAATGACCCTGGAGCACTGTCAGAATCATACAGCATGTGGATTACAGGGGCATGCTGGCGGCTCCTGACCAGGGGCCGTGGCATGGAATTTGGCAGTGATGGAGATGCACATCCATTGAGCAGCCAAAGGCCAGGTCTCATTGAGCTTCCCCAGGGGCCCAGCAGGCGCCTCTTTCCCCAGCCCCACTATTTATGCAGCCTCCAAAGCATTGTGCCAGGGGAAAGACAAGGCTGCATGACTCATTTGTGGCCTCATCCCAAAAGTGCCTTGTCTTGACCAGGTGGGCGTGAGAAATAGACTTTACCTGCTAGACTTCTCTAATGGTTGACACTTGCGTGTGCCCGTGCTTGCAGGCAAATACTGCGGAGGAATTCATTTAGCTAAAGAAGCAAATACAGTGACGCATCACTGAGTAGCAGGGATACGTTCTGAGAAATGCGTCCTTAAGCAAACTCTTAGTTGTAGAACATCATAGAATGTACTTACACAGATGTAGAAGGTATAGCCTACTTGCGCTTGCAGGCTGTATGGTAGAACCTACTGCTGTGACCGCTGCTGTATGTGCAGTCTGAGGTTGAGTGAAACATCATTATGTGACTCCTGACTGTATATCAGGGAACTAACTGTAATGAGAGCTACTTTTAATGTCATTCACTTAAAAAAAGATAGATTACTGTATTGCTTTTTTTGTCTTCTTCTTGAACAAAAACTAAATTCTGAGGTGGATGAAAACAGAAAAGAAGTAACAAAAGCAAATTCATTTAGTAGAGACAGCTCCTCCTCTGAGGCACCTTGTCTCGGTCCCTTGGTTGATCACTGCAGAGGCAGGTCTCAGCATTCTTGCCTTAGTGGTTTTCCCTAGAACATATCACAGGTGATGGGGCCTGCTCATCTTAGACCTTCTGGGTGTCAGATGCTCATCAGGTGGGAGCAGTAGCGAAGGCAGACATCTGGGGCCCACCTTCTCTAATGCCTCCTCATTGTCCCCACAGCCTTTCCGCTGTGCCCATTGCCATTACTCCTGCAACATATCTGGCTCTCTGAAGCGGCACTACAACAGGAAGCACCCCAACGAGGAGTATGCCAACGTGGGCACCGGGGAGCTGGCGGCGGAGGTGCTCATCCAGCAAGGTAGGCAAGGGGCCAGCAAGCTGGGGCCCTGCCTGCTTCCTTCTATACCAAGTCCCCCAGTGGGAAGAGCTGCTGACATCCTGCAGTTCAGTTCTCACACATAAATGTGCCAGTGATGTTCATTCTTCCTTGTCATCATTGTTGTCATCATCATCCTTATCGTTGTCAGCATGACTTCCTGCCTGGTTAGTATTATAACAACCTTAGTGGAAGTCTAAAATGACAAGTGAAAATTCATCCACAGATTCTACTACCCTCAGCAATGCTTATTTGTCAGCATTGCCTTCCATTCTGTGTCGGTGCATAAAGTTCGCAGAGATGAAAGTTCAGTTGTCTTTCTTTACTTCACATTAACAGGAACATTTTGTTTTTCTTTGGTACATTGTCTTCCTAATTATGACTTCTAAGGGCTTTTTGTAATTCAATATTGAATGGAAACACTGACAATTCTGTTATGGCACATTGTGGGGTTTTTAGATTTTTTCTTTCTTTGCAGTTATAACTAATGCTATTGTAGACATATTTATAGGTGAACTTTTTTGGATTATCTAAAAATATTTATTGAGTAAGCTTGTTACTTATTCATCCTGAAAAGAAAAAAAGGCATTCCAGAACATTTAAACTAATGAGAATTGATGAAAACCTCTTTTCATTTTAAATTATTACAACTTTGTGGGGTTTTTTGTTGTTTTATTTCAGTAAATAATCACATTCCCACTTGAGAGGGCTTAGCTTATGTGTTGTTACCATACAGAGAATTCTGTTGTATTTATATCTACACTTCAATAATTCAGCTAAAAAATGATTGCAGCACACTGTTTACTGCTCCTCTTTCCTAAGTCCTGTGACTATTTGAAGCTGAAGACAGATTTAGAAATCTGCCCCCAGTAAACAGAGATGTGGAATTGTAGACTGCTGCAGCTGGGGAGGCTTCGAGTTTTGTTTCAGCGTGAAGCTCCGCTTGCTGTAATAGCCATGAAATGCATCTTAATGTAAAACAAATGAATTGACTCTATCCTTCAGCACTTTCCGTGACAGGGCTGATGCACGGAAATAGATGAGCAGCACAGAAGACTCAGGATAATTTTAAAGCCATCCATCTGGGGGTAATGGTGAGCTTGCGTCTTCGTTTTCTTAATGGCAGTTTTATGGAGCTGGGGAGCAGGATATGCCGTGGGGAGGGCCCTGGCTCCAATTTGCATTCTTCTTTTTTGGCTGCGCCATCTTGGGCAAGCTCTCAGGCCCTTCACCTGTAGAATGGAGTTCACAGCAGTCATCTTCCACAATGGTGGAGAGGATTAAATGAAAAAACATGTGCATGCAGTACATGTTCAGTCCTTGCTTTTGTATATTTTTTTCTGAACATCTCTAGGACTTGTGGAGCCATCACATTATTTTTTATGACCCACGCCAGTGCCCCATGTCCAGGAATCACAGAGGGGAGAATAGATTGGCTTACAGCCCCAGTAAATAACTGGAGTTGCAGGTTAGGGATTCTTTTTCACATCCTTCACACTCTTGGGTTGGATTGCCAGAAAATAGATGTTTACTGTGGCTGTTGGGACAGGCATGAGGATCTGAGTGATGATACCATCATTGCCCTGTGCTTCCAAACTTTCATCATTGCCTTGCGAAAAGTGTGCTGAGGTTGAACTGTTTCATGCCCTAAGTTTCCAGTTAACTTCCTAAGACTCTCTGTAATCAGTCGCCATTCCCTGACAGGAGCAGGGTTTTATATTTTATCTTTGCAGGGGTGCTTTTGGTTCCTCTTTCAGAGATACACATACACACACACACACGCACACACACACAGATACATATTCACAGTTGTTCTTAGGCATCCATGGGGGATTGGTTCCAGGACCCTCCGCAGATACCACAATCCACAGATGGCTCAAGTCCATTATATAAAATGGCGTAGTGTTTGGGTATAGCCTACACACATCCTCCTATGTACTTTAAATCATCTCCAGATTACTTATAATAATTTATACAATGTAAATGCCATGTGAGTAGTTATTATAGTTTGGTTTTTAATTTATGTTATTTTTGATTTTTGTATTGTTATTTTTTATTTATTTTTCCTGAATATTTTCAATCTGCAGTTGGTTGAACCCATGGATATGGTGGGCCATCTGTGCATATATATAGATGTATCATTTGCATATGCAAATGTACTTGTATGCATATGTATATATATATGTTTATCCCCCCATTCCCTTCAAGGGCCATGTTGAAGAAGGAGACAACCCAGTGTCTCTCGACTCTTAAGAGGCCTTGTGCCGCTGTGCTCTGGCAGGAGAACAGTCTCTGAAATCAGATGGCTGGTGGAGTATGAACACAGTTTAGAAATCTCAGAAGCACAAAGTTCACGTTGCTTTTATGTCTGGGAGAGGGGAGCAGAATGAAAGGAGAACATGAAACCAGATTCAGTTACTGTTTGGAAATATTGAATTGTTTGGAACCACTGCAATTTTTCATTTTCTTTTGATTAATTTCAAGTAACTCTCTCCATCCCCATTTGGTTTCATTTTCCTCTTCTACTCCCCCAAAACTATCTTTATACTTTATGATTTCATGTTTTGATATAGAGGAAGATGTATTAAAATAACATCATAAAAAACACAAATAACATGTATTTTTCTCAGAAGGATTTTACAGTCTCCTTTAAACCACGCACAGGGACCCCTTGTGTATCAGCTGTATTAAACAGTGTCACACTGTGATATGTGCAAAGCTATTGATTCCTAGGAAAGATCCTCCTGCCTGCCATGCCACAAGGATCCCGGGATTCCAGGGAGGGGTTCAGTGCACAGTGCTGCAGAGGAGGTCAGGAAAATGGCCTAAAAGGAGCTGAGAGTTCCCACATCATACACTTCTGTTCTTTGCAGGTTTCTAAAGGAAGGCACTATGGCATTCTCCATGGAGTTTGGGTGGTTTACCGTGTGTTCCCAAAGCTTGCTGGGAAGGATGGCTGCGTAGGCTCTTCCCAAGTAGGAGGGAGGGGAAACCTGACTTGCAGAATTTGCTGATTTCTGTCGTGTAAATATTTCTACCATGGCCAAGTTTAAACTGCTGACATGATGTCACTCAACATGGAGCTGGGGGATGTGTGCACATTTGGCTTATGAGCTTGCGTATCTTGGCTCCCACATACCTTTCACCCTGAGAGCACTGGGTGACATTGCCAGGTCTCTGCCACCAGGGCCTGTCTGGATGCACTGATCCCTCAGAACTCTGATACTTTGTAGTAATTAAGGTAGTACTGAGCACTATGTAGATATTGTACTCCTGGCTTATATTTTATGTGCATCTGATGCTTTGAAGACAGATTCCTCTTAGCCATCACTTATTCATTAATATGGATTTGAGGCATTCTCCCACACAAATGCACATTTCATGCTGTTTAAGGAAGAAATATTTGTGTTGCTTCAGTAGGCCTGCCCCTTTCCTCCCCTTAAAAGCTTTACGAATCTTTTGCTCACTCCTAGAGCATGTAGAAGGGTAAAAATGGGGTTTAGTGGGCTTTCCAATGGCTTCCAAGCCGTCCCTCAAGTCTCTCTAGAGACTTGGAGTGAACACAGGCTTGGGAGTCAGATGGACCTGGGCTGGGATTTCTGATCACTGTGGACCTTGGGCCAGGTACTTAACCTCTCTGAATCTTGATATATATACCTCCAAAGAGGAAGGCTCATAGCCTACCTCCATAGCAGTTGCAAAGATTAGATGTCATTCTCTAAGATTCCCAGAGAGTGCCAACAGTAAGTTCTTGATGAATGGCTCAAATCCACTATTACGTTTATCCACGTATTTCTACTTTGAGCGTGTATCTCCCTGTCGCCTACAGTGGGCCTGGCACCATGCTAGACACTGGGACTTGGTGTCAAACAAGCCAATCATTGTTGGTATTATTGTTATTCCTACCCAGGTTGGGGACCAGGGCTAGGCAGCTCCTGCCAGAGCTCTGTATTCTAATTATAGCAGAAGGAATACATCCCCTTCAGCTATGGCCTGGAGCGGAGTTAGCTGCTTCTCCCAGGGGACTCTGTCCCCCAGTTTTAGAGAGTCATTGAAGTGTAAGGGTGGGTAACTGGAGCAAGAGAAAGCAGTAAGAGGAGAAGTGTTGAGGAGAAGTCTTAGTATTTGGCATCTGCTACAATCTTTATGTTACTTCGAAGTGCTATATTACAAAAGTGTAAGTATGTATGCATGTGTACCTTGGATGTATATTCATATATGAGTTTTTTACACCCGATTCAGGGAAAATAGCATAGCAGGAAATCCAGAAACTATGAGGTAACCCACAGGTGATGTATTTGATTCTTAGACATCTTAATTTTAAAATTGTTTTTATTAGGGCCCAGATTCAATAAGTTATTGGCACATGCTTCTAGTGATGTGATATAATGCTGTGTTATTGATTATTATTTTACGTGTTAATTTATCTCTCACAATGGCCCTGTGAGCTTGGCATAATCATTCCTATCGTAAAATAAGGAAATGAAAGGAGTGCTAATAACTGACCTCAGGTCACACCAAGCGAGCAAGTGGCCAAGCCAAACCCTGTCTCCTGATTCAATGTCTGTGCCTTGCCGCTCACATGTTTGATGTCCCCTAAAGTTTGTAGATGTTTGCACTTAGTAGAGAGGAGGAGAAGAAAGGGGAGGAGAAGGAAGAGGCATAGTCATCTCTTAAACAATTGGGCCACATTTGCTGGTGGTCATATAGTAGTTTGTGGAAAAGTCACACACATAGGTACTGTTTATTTTCTCTTATTTCTTCATCCCCAAGGCTAGTTGCTAATCTGACCGAAGACTGACTCTGGGACCTGTCTCTTTCCAAGCCCTTCCCTGTGATTATCCAGAGTGTCTCAGATCCCAAGATTTGGGGGCGTGTGTGAGCGGAGTGGGCGGATGGGAAGACCTCACTTACGCTCCTCTACCAAGTGTTTCTCATGGGGTTTGGGACCTCAGCTTGGCTAATAATAAAATGTACTTTGTTTCCTCTGCTGCATTTTCCCTTTTGCTCTTTTTCTTGAGGATCCTGTGGGAAGAGGGGCTGGGATTTGAAACAGGATTCAGATAGTCCCAGGTAGGATCTAATATCGCATGCCCTGTCACCAGGAACCCTCCTCTGCAGTACTTGCATGTGACTTCCAGTTAATTTCTACCCTTAAGCATTTCCTAGCTCTGAACTGGGGCTCTGGCTGGGCCCTAGGACAGACACTGAGTTAAGAGACAATAGGAAGTGAAATGTCAACAAAGTTCTATTCCATATTTCACTTGTTAATCTGTGTAGTACAATTATTCCATGTCCTGCTTTTATTCCTTATCCTTATCCGTATTCGTATCCATCAGTGCCTGTGTTAGTTGCCTGTAGCTACTGTAACAAGTCACCGCATACTTCGTGGTGGATTAAAACAACACAGTTCTATTTTTTTTTTAAATTATACTTTATGTTCTAGGGTACGTGCGCACAAAGTGCAGGTTTGTTACATATGTATACATGTGCCGTGTTGGTGTGCTGCGCCCATTAACTCGTCATTTACATTAGGTGTATCTCCTAATGCTATCCCTCCCTCCCCACCCTGACCCCACAACAGGCCCCAGTGTGTGATGTTCCAGCAACACAGATTTATTATCTTAGTTCTGAAGGTCAGAAGTCCAAAATGAGTCTCACCAAGTTAACATCAAAGTACTAACAAATACTCCTTCTGGAGACTCTAGGGGAGAATCCCTCTCCTAGAGGCTACCTACATTCCTTGCCTTGTGGCCCCCTCCTCTATCTTCAAAGCCAGAAATGGCCAGTGGAGCTTCTCTCAAACTGCGTGTGTGTGCTCTCTCCTGCCTTCTTCTTCTGATGACCTTTGTGATAGCATTAGGCCCACTCGGAGAAACCAGAATGACCTCCCCCTCTCAAGATCCTGAACTGAATCACATCGTTTTTGCCATGTAAGGTAACATAGTCACATGTTTTGGGGATTAGGATGTTTCTGTCTTCAGGGGCTCATTATTCTGCCTACTTCACTCAGTGTCTTTTTAAAGAATATGAACTTTAGTGCAGTGGTCCTCTCAAAGAAAAAAAAAAAAAAGAATATGAACTTTAGCATCTTCACCTTACTGGAAGAGAAAACCAAGACCCGAGAGTTTCAGCAAGCTTTGGCTCACCTGAGCAAGTGCCGGATTCAGGTCTTGTGACTGCCCAACCCAGTGTTGTATGCCATTCTGGGAGTTATATTATTGAAAATGAAATTGAATTTTCAATAATGTCAAGCACCACAAAGGAGCAGAGATATTTTAATGCCTGAAACTCCTCCAGAATATATTGCATTCCAGAAAGAGCAAAGGATACCGTGATCAGTGTTTTAAAATTGCTCTTGAAATTCTATATTTTTCCTGGTTAATCAGTCCATGTGAGGAAACTGTGATTTGAGGACTCCTAGTTTTATGGTGTGTACTTAATATCAGTGCCATGAGTAGATTCACCAAGTCTTCCGTTGACCTTTACTGTGCATTGCCTAATAATTTACTGAATTCAAATAGAAATTAATTTATCTTAGCTTTGATATCAATTAACTGGCATAGTTATACATTCAGTCTAGATTACATATTTTCATTTGTTGTTCTTTAATTAAAGTCACTGTGGCAAAGGCTGAAGTTTTAATTAATGTGGGGGCATTATCATATTAAGTTTAATTTAAACATAATATAAGAATGTTTTCCTCTCTGAATTAGTTTCCACTAAAGAGTACCCCAGAGGGAATCTTTAATTTCATTTTAAAGCCTAAGTTTAACCTTTAAAAGTTTGCCTTTGTTCATCATCACATATTAAGTCTTTATAGGAGAAGCAGCATCAGTTTAGAAAAAAAAAAAAAAAAAA
>NW_016827507.1:1634835-1669283 GCF_001698545.2 Rhinopithecus bieti
TCAGTTTAGCAAAAAAAAAAAAAAAAAAAAAAGTAGAGGTCCTCATACCTTAGAGGTTTTTAAAAGATGATTGAAGGAAAAGACATGATTTTATGTGATTTTAAAAGCAATAACTAAGGAAGTTAAAATGAAGTTTAATTATCCTCTGGGCAAGAAAGAAGCTCGTTTGTTTTGTGTAAAAAAGAGCACAGTATGTTTGAGTTTCAGAAAATGAACATCCGTCTGAGCTGTCTTTTCTGCAGAATGTTCTAGAATTTAAGAATTTGGTGTTTGTTGCCAGTCTTTCTACTGACAGTGGGTGCCTTCTGCCTCAGTGCCCTCCTGCGCCTCTACCAGAGTTGGGGTCTGGAAATAGTGGGCGGAGGTGCTGGGGTTGCATAGTGGCTGGCAGGTTGGCCTCTGCACTAGTGACTATTTGGAAAATCACCCACCACCTCAGCTGATAGAACAGAAATCTTAATAATAGAACAGTGCTCTCTCTTGATTCCACTGACATGGAATTGATTTGGAGATTGAGCACATCCAAACTGCATCTGGGAGATGATTAAATGTGGGCCACATTCCTGTGAGGTTTATCTGGTATAATTTGTCCACACAACCTTGATATCAGGACAGAATTCCTCCATTTCTTCCCGAGTACCCTAATGAGCAATACATAAACATGGTAGCCTCAGATACACTCAGTGGTCAGCTCAGCTCTTTTGTTGCCTAAGTATAAGCATCTTAGTGGTTTGTTCAGCTCACATGTATATTGGGGAGGTGGGATACTTTGGGACATCACTGGACCTGCATGTCAGACATATAGAGGGGACTGTTTGTGAGGCTTTAGGACTCCACACAGAGGATGAGGAGGCTGTACAGGGATTTGAGTTGGAGAGGTGCTTAGTAGAAGAACCAGGAGTGAGTGGTGTCATAGAAGCCCCAAAAGACTAGATCTTGACTGGAGAATGTGGTCAGCATCGCCATATAATGCACAGAAGTCACACTGGACAATAGCAAAGCTTGGGGTTAAGGATGTGTGTTAGACTTAGATTCGGTTCTTAGCTTTGCAGTGTGACCTCAGAAGGGTTACTTCACCATCCCAAGCCTCTGTATAAATCAAGCTAAGCATGCCTGTGTCATTGGGCTATTGGGAAGAAACCATGACTTGATGTATGAGGAGCCTGATGCGTGGTAACTGCCCAGTTAGTGGAAGACGTTTGTTGTTAATTGTTTTTAGTAGTATTGGTGGTGGTACTAGTGGTAAGATAAAGAGTGAAGAGTATTCATTGGATTAACCAACGAGCACGTTAGCTGATCTTGACATGTGCAATGCCAGGAGAGAACTGAGTGCAGGAAGCAGCATGTTATGGTGTGAGGTAGGGCTTCTCAACCTCAGTACTGCTCACAATTGGGGCCAGACCAGTGTTTGTTTTGGGGGCTGTGCTGTGTGTTGTAGGGTATTTAGCAGCACCCCTGGCCTCTACCCACTGGATGCCTTAGGCACCCCCCAGTTGTGACAACCAAAAGTTCCTCCATACATTGCCTGTCTGGGAGGAAGATTGCCCATAGTTTAGAACCACTGGACTAAGTAATGAAGAGAGACAGGGAAGCAATTACTTCATATTATTTTTCTAGTTTAGATTTATAATCTTAATTTCAGTAATTATTTTGAATAGGGCAGTTACTCTCCCATGGAATAAAATTTGAAAGATGGAGGAGACGTGAATGCTGTCCTCCACCACTTGCATCCCAGCCTGTTGTCCACCCCAGGCATCACTAACGGCACCTCTTTCTGGTGAGTTCTTGGAAGTGGAGACTCCACAGAATCCTGGCTGTGAAGGAAAGGAGAAGATAGGGCAGCACCGAGGCAGGCCCCTGGATAACACCAAACACACTTACTTGGTGAGGGAACAGATGTGTACAGAGGGGAGGTGCAGAAGTCCAAGGACAGCACGGGGATGGTTGGAGATGGAGCTAAAGAAAGAAGAGGATTTGGCAAGACCCAGAGTCATTGATGCAAGACAGAGTGATTGAGGAGAAGCTAGATGCCAGGTGCTACGGCTTGAACAGCGAATAAGTGGATGATGTCCCTAAAGTCCCCGCTCTAGGAAGGTGCCACTTTAGAAGGGAACTACACGACAATGAAGACGTGTAGGAAAGATAATAATACAATGTCAGACTGACAATTTGATGGCAGTAGGGAAATCCTACTGATGGCTCTGTGTGTTTGGTGGGGCTGCTTTTGCTAGAAGTCCCAGGAGGGCCTTTCTGAAGAGGTGGTGCTTAAAGAGGAGGAGAAGGTCAAATGGAGATCTTGGGGAAGAGTTTGTGAACCAGGAGACACAGCAGGTGTCCCAGGAAGGGAATGAACTTGGTCAGTGCAAAAGACAGAGAAGGGAGAGAATGAGGAAGAGAGGGAGGGAGGTGGGACTCGCAAGCCACAGGGAGGAGTCAGGATTTTATTGTAGGTGAGACAGAAGACCATTGGAAGGGTTTGTACCTCTAAGGCTGTAATCTAGTCTGTGTTTTCAAAAGACCATGTTGTGTGCTGGGTGGGAAGCGGACCAGCAGTGGAGGACGGACAATAGCTGCTGAGAGAGCACTTAGGAGATGGTTGCTCCTATCTGTGCAGAACCCTGCAGTGGCCAGGCCAGGAGGTGTGGGAGGCACTGGGATGCACAGTCCTGTCTACCTGTGGGGAGGCATCCCAGGCTGGAGTTCGGCACAGGAGTCTGGGCTGGAGCTACAAATAGGAAAGTCATTAGTTTGTGGATAACATATGCCCTGGGCAGGAGGAAGAGCCTGAAGGATGTCTGGATACCCAGCCTAGGGGACACGGGACAGAGTAGGAGGGTGCAGCCACCCAGCCATGGGACAAGGAAAGCAGAAAGGTGTGGAGGTGTGGAGGAACAGAGTGTCCAGTGGAGTGGTACTTGCACCCATGCAGGGTTTCAAAACTTGAGGGGCTTTTAAAAAACTTCAGGATGATGGAGGAATCTTAAACTGCTTGTTGTAGAAAGGGGCATTGAGTCTAACAGGGCTGAGGATCAGTGCTCTAGAAGGAGGAGAAAGGGGTCTTGGAAGGCAGAGGGGAACTCTTACTCACAACTGGCATCAGGCCAAGCCTAGGCAGGTGCAGAGGGACAGAAATGTATAGTACAAGAAGGTCTGGAAAGTTCTTACCTGATATTCTCGTTATGAAGCAGGAAACAAGAGCTGAGGATGAGATTGAAAGAGGAAGTCGACAATAATGTAGGAGACTTAATGAGATGGATGGGGAATTGCAGTTCTTCTTCTGGATAATTGAACAGAGTTGACTAGGGAAATACTTGAGGTTGGAAGTGTGGCCATAAGAATACATATGGCTTTGTGATTTGCCTCAGCATCCCAGGATCAGAGCAGGGAGGGCTGGGGCTTGGATCAACGCCGGACTGTGGATTTGCCAGGCAGGTTTGAGAGAAAGAGAAGTGGCTGAGGACTTGGAGGGCTTTGCCAATAAAAGTTGTAAGTTTTGGGCTCTGGAATGTGCTCTGGAGAGGGGAGCAGAGTTAGGGATAGGTTGAGAGAAAATGGGAGGGGATGCAAACTGAAGCTCCTCCAGAGATCGAAGAATAACGATAGTGAAAGTAAGAGAGGGCCAGAGGGCCGATAGTCGTCAGAGTGGGATGCTTGGATTTAGCCCCGTGGGTGGTGCTGAATAATCATATGCATGACTGAATGAAACTCCACAGACTGTGAAACGGTAGGGAAGGTTCTTGGCCTTAAAGTCAACGGATATTGCAGTATCTAAGTGGAGAGGGCCAGGTGCCAAATTGTCTGATGGGTCTGGCACTGTGGGTAGCAGGGACAGGATGGGGAAATGCCCCTATTCTACCATGGAGGTGGCATTGCTGCCCTGCCTGGGCTTGGCATCCTCCTTACCTGGGGCTCAAGAGCATGAGCAGCCTCCACCTGAGAGGCCTTAGAGGAGAGTGTGGTCAAAGAAAGAGAGGGAAGCAGTGCACTCTCTGACAAGGTGCGTGCTGGGGATTTTGTTGGCCAGGAGGTCTGAGATTCCGGGATGCTGCAGAAGCACTGGCATAGAGGAGAGACCATGCGGACCATAGAGAAGACATGGCAGAGAAGGACGGGAGGCCAGAGTTTGCGACTAGGGAATGACTGCTGGAATCGGGTAGCCCACAGTTCCAGGCAGCTGTGGTGTTGAGGATGTTGGTGAGAGGGCTCATTCCCCTGGCCCAGCTCAGGGTGGCGGCCCGGTGGTGCCAGCAGTCAGCCTAGCTCTGGCCAGTAGACTAGAGGCCTGGCCTCAGCACTACCCTTAGTCTCCCGAGCCTGGGATTTGCTTCTGAAGGCACAATCTGTTCAAAGAGACTTTTGTCTAGGCTGCAATTTAGTTGCTGCTTCTAATATAATTGTAGAAAGATATTCTTTTGTGTGACTCTCCAGTTTTGGGGTTTTTTTTTAAACCTAGAGTTGTACATTCTCTTAATTAAAGCATCTAAACACTTCCTGGACCATGTGTAAAATTTAATCAGTTCAATAAATAATGACATTTCAGGATGTGACCAGCTTTTAAATTTGTTCTTTACTGGGAAATTCGCATGGGAATTTATGCCAGTGACTTAGCTTCTGATGTGAAGGAGACTGAGAATCTGGCTCCTGGTCTTAGTGTTTTGGGACAAAAGAGATTAAGAAAAGCAGACACTCCCTTTCCGTTGTTCTTGTTTTCTAAATTATTTGTTATTTACAAGTGAAAAAAAATGAAAGAATGATTTAAGCCACTTATTCACTGGCCAAGGGAATTATGTTAGTTATCTTAGTTCTCTCTGGCGTTTAAACTGTTGGGCACATATTGGCTGTCTGCAAAAGCTTATTCAACAAATAAAAAAAGTACATTAAGTTTTAAAATCTCTGCCTTGAAAAACATACACTGTTGCTATTGTGTTCCAATACTAAGGTAAGCTTGAATTGAATATAAGTGCTGGAGACAAAATAATACTTACTAGATTTGAGGCATTTGAATAGAAGGAGGAACTGTTGCATTTTTATGTATTATGAACACATTTTTTTTTTTAACCTCTGTCTGTGCTTTCAGGCGGTTTGAAGTGTCCCGTTTGCAGCTTTGTGTATGGCACCAAATGGGAGTTCAATAGGCACTTGAAGAACAAACATGGCTTGAAGGTGGTGGAAATTGATGGAGACCCCAAGTGGGAGGTAATTTTTTTAAGTGTGGTATTAATCTTGACATTTCTAAACACAAATGACAAGCCAGGCCAGCCCAAATACTGGGCACGGACAGTCATTCCTCAGAACATTAGATTTTCTGGTTGGGAAACTTCTGAAACATTTTCAAATTATGTCTTGTGTCTGAGGGGTATAACTGGGTAAGATCTGGGCCAAGCCTGTGAATTCTTATTCTGGGTTGAATTTAGACTCTTTTGTGAAAGTTTGTATTAACCTTGACACTTTTACTTACGTTATTCACAAATCCAGAGTTTCAGATGTTGCATCTGAAAGAGTGGAAGGCAAGGATTCCATTGTATTGCCATCCTCACTGAGAGAATTGGAAAAGGCTCCATTTCCGGATTCTAGGCTCTGCTCTCCTTCTGTGGAGATCTCATGCTCCCAGTTGCTTTTTTGTTTTGTTTTGTTTTGTTTTCCCTTAGGAGTTGGAACCATTCACCTGCTGAAAACACACCTTCATTGTAAGAGCCAATAACCATCTCTCTTTTCAGATACTAGGTATCACCACCACGGACTAACTGCAGTTACCTAAGGCAGGGTTTCTCAGACTCAGCGCGCTGTCGACATTTTGGTCTGGACAATGCTTTGTTGTGGAAGGCTGTCCTGTGCCCTGCAGGCTGTTTAGCTGCATTTCTGGCCTCTTCCCACTAGTTAATAGTAGCATCATCCCCCCAACCCCATCCCCTGTTGAGATACTGAAAAATGTCTCCAGACATTGCCAATGTTCAGCGTTTCCTGGGGTAAAATCACCCTCATTTTATCTAAGGACTTTACAGAGCATCCAATGGTTAGGAAAAAAATATGAAAAAAATAATACATCATGATATTGTGGGGATTATTCTGGAATGCAAGGGACAAGTGGTCTCATGGAAAGGTAACATGTTAACATCCATTATAATATGAAACAGTCACCTTCATAGATGCAGAAAAGGCATTTGACAAAGTTCAGTGTTCACTGATGAAAAAGAGTAAATAAAATTTGATGGATATATCCTTAAGTTGAAAAAAAAAATGTGTGTCACCCAAACACCAGCATCTCACTTCATTGGGAAACACTAGAGTGTTTCCACTGAAGTCAGAAGCAGACAAGAGTGCCCAGTGGCTCTGCTGTTCTTTAACAGCGTGTGGAGGCATCAATCAGTGTGGCTAGACCAGGCAAAGCATATGGAGACCTAGAACTGGAAGGAAAGAAATAAAAGTATCTCTCTATGCATATAAGATGATGATATTTTCAGAAAATCCAAAAGAATGAATGAAAAGCTAATGCAAAGAAAAAGGAGATTAAAAGTCAACATACAACAGTTAGTTATAGATACATGTACACCTGCACATATGAATGTGTATACACATATGTGTAAATATAAGAATATGTATATGCTAATATATGCACACGTACATACATACATAAAATCAGTTACAATGGAAATAAAACCCCCATTTGATACAGGAAACAAAATCAAGATAAATCTAGGCATAAACCTTATAAAAATGCCCAAAGTGTAAATATGGGAAACTATAAAACACTCTTGAAAGAGACATAAACCTAGAGTTGAGCAAATTTGTGGGAATATTCAATATCATAAAGATGTTAATTCCCCTGAAGGTAATTTATACAATAATTTATCAATGTAATATGATCTGTTACATATTACATGTAATCTAAATACCGTTAGATTTTTTTCTGGAGCTAATCAAGTTGATTTCTAAAGTTCATTTGGAAGAATAAGTAGAATTAGCTAGGGAAACCCTTGGGAATAACATAAGAGGAGAATCCTACCAAATATTAAAACATATTGTGAAATCTCTCTAAGACAGTGTGCATGAATAGATGGTCTAATGGAATAGAACAGAAAATTTAGAATAGACTCAATGACATGGAAATTTAGTATATGATAAAGATGGTGTCTCAAGTTGGTAAGAGAAAGGTGGGCTTTTTGATAAGTGACGTAGGATAACTAAATAGCTATCTGAAAAAAGAAAATTGAATCTGTTTATTATAACATATAAAGTTATATGAGACAAATTTCAAAAATATAAGATATTTAAATGTAGAAACAATAATATTTTACAAATACTAGAAGAAAACATAAGTGAATTCATCTATAAACTGAGAGTGTGGAGACCTTTTGTAACTATAATTCAAAATCCAGACTCAATAAGGAAAAAGGCTTTAAAAAAATTGACTGCATAGGAAAACTTTAAAAGTCTTATGGAAAAGAGCTCATAAGTAAAAGATGGATGATAAAATATTTTTTGTCACATAGAAAAAATTAATATCTTTATCAAAGGCCTATAAAAAATAGTAGTAAGAAAGATCAACCCATTAGAAAAATGAACAAGAGATAAGAAAGGTTCAGGGAAAAGGAAATGTAAATAACCTTGAATAACTGAGAACATGATCAGCCTCACATGTAGGGAAATAAATTTTCATTAAAATTAGCCTGAGATGGAATTTCTCACCTACTAGCTTGACAGAGATCCAAAAGTTTGACATTATCTCTGCTGGAAAGGCTGTGGGGAAATCTGCTCTCATATGTTGCTGGTGGGAATGTAAAATGGCCCAACCCGATGAAGGGAATAGCAATATGTAACAAAATTACATATGCATTTATTTATCCATTAACTCAATAATCCCACTGTTCAGAAACCATCCCAAAGTTTCATTGGGACACTATGTGTCCATACTGACATAAATAAATGGTTGAATAAGTAAATGTGGGAGAAGGGACTATGTATTTCCCCCCAAAAATAATGATTAATAAATGTGGAAGGAATGAAGGAAATAGAAAATTGCTATTAGAATACCACAGGAACAATCCTAGCAGGTGAGATCCATTAATGAGTCCTAAAGTTAGTAGGCAAAAGTTTAAGGAGAAATGAGATACTCACATAAACTCTGGATATCTCCTTCAAAATATTTATTAATTACAAAAGGCTAAAATAGGAGCTTTACAGTGGAGGCACCACCTTCACCAAGCAATAGAGGTTGGCGTCAGCAGTAGTGAAGCACGCTGACATCAGTAATGAAGCATGCTGATACGACATGATCAGATGAGAAGATACTTCATCTCATGGTATTCTTAACTAAAATCTTCTACCTCAGTCTAATTATCAGAAACCATTGGACAAATCCAAATGATGTGTGTGGTCAAATACCTCATCTGTACTCCTCAGAAGTGTCAGGGTCATGAAAGAAAAGGAAAGTGAGGAACTTTCACAGCCAGGAGGAGACAATGGAAGCAGGATGGCTAAATGTGCTGTGGGATGCATGATTAGATCCTGGAACAGAGAAAAGACATTAATGAGAAAACCGGAGGAATCTGGAGAAAGCCTGTTGTTTAATTAGTAATAGTGTCCCAATGTTAATTTATTGTTTTGATCATTGTGCCACGATTATGAAAGATGTTAAGATTAGGGGAGGCTGGGTAAAGGGTCTCCAGGAACTCTGTTGCAGCTCTTTACATCTTTGGAACTCTTGTGTAAGTCTAAAATTATTTCAAAGTAAAGTAGTTACAAAAAATAAGAAATGGGGTCATTATATGTAGGGAAAGGAGGCAGAGAGCAAGATGGAAGGGATGGGGAGAAGCTAAATTTCTCAGAATACCCTGCTGTGTAGATTTGACTCTGATTATATAAAATATTGTAAAAGTATTTTATATAATAGTAAAAACAAAATTTAACTTAAAAAGCAAGTCTTAAACATTGTGAGTAAAATGAAATAAATGATTCTAACTGTATATCAAATTGGTGACCTAACTACATGGAGAGGAACAATTTCAAGAGATTTCAAAACAGTTGTTTGATGGGGATGTAACTAACCTAAGGGCAAAACAGACTGCACAAACTGCAGTTTTCAAGTATTCTGTTGTTGGTAGTAGGGATGATACTGTGATTCTGAGGCTGTTACTAGTGTTTAATAATGACAGTGAAACACATAAAATATGTTTAATTCTCTAAGTTTATAATGATATTTGGAAAAAACAACTTAATCACCTTTGTAGAATGTTAGAGAATCAACTCTTTATTTTGAAAATCGGTAAATTAAGACCAAGAATCAAGCAATTGTTCTATCTTTATTTTTTAGTTTTTTTGAGAGGTAGGGTGTAGCTACCCAGGCTGACATGCCTTGGAGCCTCCCTTCATAGCTCACTGCAGCCTCGAACTCCTGGGCTCAAGCAATTCTCTTACCTCAGGAGACAGTAGATAGTCCTCTCTACTATCTTCCAAGTAGATAGGACTATAGGCAAGCACCACTATGCCTGGCTAATTTTTTGAAAAAAATTTTTAAATAGGGACAGGATTTCTCTTTATTGCCTAGGCTGGTCTCAAACTCCCGGCCTCAAGTGATCTTCCCACCCAGACTTCCCAAAATGCTGGCAATACAAGCATGAGCGGCCATACCCAGCCCTATTCTACCTTTAAAAACAAAACAAAACAGAACAAAACAAAACCCTGTGTAAACATAACCAAACATTTGATGAGGGGAAGTTTTTTCTTTTGAAATATTTCAACTAACCCATGAAAAAGAAGAATATTACCATGTTGCAACCTTCTAGTGGTGTCATGGGTTTAACAATGATCATCAGTTACTGCTGACATTACATAAAAGAGACCACCATCCAAAGCATGTCTCCTGAAAGAACTGCCCAATATCACCCATGCAGCATTCTTGGCAAAAAGGGAACCTGAATCTACTTAAACTTTTGTATTTATATCCAATGACCGATTCACAGAAAACACCATGGATGGAGGAACATTGGTCAATTCCATGGTGATACAATCAGCGAAACTTAGATTGCTGACAGCTCTGTAAGACAAAACCCCTGCTGTCTTCAACAAATAACTGCAAGGGGAGAAAAGCCAGAAATGGAGGAAGAGCATATGGGTTTTAAGTCTTATGAGACACATTAATCAGTTCTAGTGTGTGAACCTCATTTAGATTTGATTTGAACAAACCTAAAAAATGAGGTAATTGGGGAAATTTAAACATTGTCTAGACCTTTGATGATATTAAGGATTTATTGTAAAGTTTTTGAGTGCGACAGGAGCATTGTAGTTCTTTTTTGGAGGAGTTTTATATTTTAGAGATACAGTATGAAATATTTATAGGGGAAATAATTATTTCAGGATTTGGTTCAGAATAATCCTAGGGCAGGGCATGGAGTATGTGGGAACATAGTCCAAGAAAGTCTGGCCATGATTCAACCCTACAGAATAGGAGGAAATTTTTGCCATCTATCCATCTGACAAAAGGCTAATATCCAGAATCTCAAGGATTTACAAGAAAAAAACAACCCCATCAAAAAGTGGGCAAAGGATATGAACACATACTTCTCAAAAGAAGACATTTGTGTGGCTGACAAACATATGAAAAAAAGCTCATCATCAGTGGTCATTAGAGAAATGCAAATCAAAACCACAATGAGATACCATCTCATGCCAATTAGCATGGTGATCATTAAAACGTCAGGAAACAACAGATGGTGGAGAGGATGTGGAGAAATAGGAATGCTTTTACACTGTTGATGGGAGTGTAAATTAGTTTACCCATTGTGGAAGACAGTGTGGTGATTCCTCAAGGATCTAGAACCAGAAATACCATTTGACCCAGCAATCCCATTACTGGGCATATACCCAAAGGATTATAAATAATTGTACTGTAAAGACACATGCACACACGTGTGTTTATGGCAGCACTATTCATAATAGCAAAGACTTGGAACCAATCCAAATGCCCATCAATGATAGACTGGATAAAGAAAATGCGGTACGCATGCACCATGGAATGCTATGCAGCCATAAAAAAGGATGAGTTCATATCCTTTGCAGGGACATGGGTGAAGCTGAAAACCATCATTCTCAGCAAATTAACACAGGAACAGAAAACCAAACACCACATGTTCTCACTCATAAATGGGAGTTGAACAATGAGAACACATGGACACAGGAAGGGGAACGTCACACACCAGGACCTGTTGGGGTAGGGGGCTAGGGGAGGGACAGCATTAGGAGAAATACCTAATGTAGATGATGGGTTGATGGGTGCAGCAAACCACCATGGCACATGTATACCTATGTAACAAACCTGCATGTTCTGCACATGTACCNACTGGATAAAGAAAATGCGGTACGCATGCACCATGGAATGCTATGCAGCCATAAAAAAGGATGAGTTCATATCCTTTGCAGGGACATGGGTGAAGCTGAAAACCATCATTCTCAGCAAATTAACACAGGAACAGAAAACCAAACACCACATGTTCTCACTCATAAATGGGAGTTGAACAATGAGAACACATGGACACAGGAAGGGGAACGTCACACACCAGGACCTGTTGGGGTAGGGGCTAGGGGAGGGACAGCATTAGGAGAAATACCTAATGTAGATGATGGGTTGATGGGTGCAGCAAACCACCATGGCACATGTATACCTATGTAACAAACCTGCATGTTCTGCACATGTACCCCAGAACTTAAAATTAAAAAAGGAAAGACTTGCCATGATTGATAATTGCTGAAATTGGTTAATGGATGCATGGAGGTTTATTAGACCCGTCTCTCTGCTTTTGTGTGTTTAAATTTTTTTTTTATAAAAATTCTTTTAAAAAGAGTTTTGGAGTCTGACAGACTTAACTTTGAATCCTCTGTCACCTATAAACTTCTTGCCCTTGAGCCATTGTTTAACCCTCGTGGCTTAGTGTTCTCGTCTGTACAGTAGGCTAATAATCCCTGAGAGCTCAGAAGCACTGAGAGAAACCATGTGTAAAATGCTGAGGCCTGAATGAGCCCCCTGGAGGCCCTCAGAAAATGGCAGCTGCTATGATTATTGCAGATGTTGATGATGATCACTGTTACATCTTCTTCTATGCAAAAACAATTAATCACCTAGTGTTTCAAGTATTAATACATACTGGAAGAATTTACTCTTCATTAACAAAATAGACACTTGAATGTCAATTACCGACGTAAAACTCAATCCATCTTGTCAGTCGGTGCTTTTATAAATGCATGCAGTGATGCCCCATCTCCACTGAAGGCCTCACTTCCAGCAGATGCTAGCATCTTATGCAGAGCCGTGAACACAACAGAAATAGTTGACATAAAGCCAGGTAGTTGACTCCATACTCATCTCCAGAAGATGGTGAGCAGCCAGGAAGCTGTCATGCAGTGGTCACCGGTGGAGTGACAAGCCTCCTCTTCCAGCAATGTGTGTGTCACCTGGCTCCCAGGAATGCCTTGCAACAAGCACCACCCTTCCTGACAGCAATTATGACATGCTTTCCCCAGAATGAGGAGAAACCTTTCAGGCTGCATCCTGTCCTTTCACAGGCTCAGGCATTGCCTGAATCTACTGGCGGCTAATCTGTTGCCTCATGGTACTGAGAACAAAATATTCTTCTTTTTGTTCATTAATGCATTCATTGAATATTTTTGGGGTGTCTACTGTATGTCAGGATGGAAACACCTAAACGGACTTGGCCGGTTGGCTGTGAAGAAATATATGCTATTCTGAACCTCTATGTCATTTACTGATATGTGCTTATAGAGCATAACTTGACTCCTGTATGTTTTGTCTGAAGTCCTTCTTTTTGTTCTTCTTGATTGGTGACATTAATGCATCCATCCTTATAGTTTTGCTTGCACTCTCCATCCCTTCCAGAAAGAGATAATTATTAACATCTACTTGTATAAAAATTCTGTTCCACCTCTTCTCTCTTTGAGGCACGAGGTACCTGTGAATGCCACTTTAACTCCTCCTACCCTCACAAGTCCTGATTTTGTGCAAATATATTTCTTGTAGTCAGTTTTGTTTCTTACACCTTCATGTACGGATAAGAATGGCATGGCTGGGCGTGGTGGCTCACACTTTGGGAGGCTGAGGTGGGTGGATCACAAGGTCAGGAGGTGGAGACCATCCTGGCCAACATGGTGAAACCCTGTCTCGACTAAAAATACAAAAATTAGCTGGGTGTGGTGGTGCATGCCTGTAATCCCAGCTACTCGGGAGGCTGAGGCAGGAGACTCGCTTGAACTCAGGAGGTGGAGCTTGCAGTGAGCCGAGATCACGCCACTGCACTCCAGCCTGGGTGACAGAGTGAGACTCCATCTCAAAAAAAAAAAAAAAAAAAACAATGGCACAAATAGCTAAGATTTGCTGAACTTTTACTCTGCCAGGACCTATGCTCTCCATGTGCTGTGTAATCACTGGTTCTCTCCCTTCCACCATCAGCTGCCCTGTGACTGTGCCCCTTCCTCTGTATAATCACTCGCCCTACCCCTTCCATCCTCAGCTGCCCCGTGGCTGTGCCCCTTCCTCTGTTGGCCACATGGCACCCAATCCCCAGGGTAAGGCACAGATCAGAGGTAGTGTTGGTAGCAGCAAGAGGAAACAGAGGAGCCGTTAGAAGAGCGTATGAAAGAATATCTGAGCTGGTCAAATCTCTAATTGTGAACAGCATACATAAACTGTTTCCCACCGCAAAAATGTACAGCAGGGGCTTTTTACCAAAGCTGGTTTTTAAAGGTCTTGATCCTCACAGAGAAATTTTCTCTTTGGGAAGTATATTTATGGGAGCAACTGGTTCCTCAGGGGTGCCAGGTAAATGAGATGTTGCAATGTATTGCTTTCTTATATGTATTTGTTCTATCTTAATACATTATCTTGGAACTTCTGGGCAACAGTCGATCTTTTAGGAGATGACTTAGATATTATGTTTTTATTTAGACAGCAACAGAAGCTCCTGAGGAACCCTCCACCCAGTATCTCCACATCACAGAGGCCGAAGAAGATGCTCAAGGGACACAGGCAGCAGTGGCCGCGCTCCAGGACCTGAGATACACCTCTGAGAGTGGTGAGGACACCTGCTCTTCCTTTGCCATCTCAGAACTGTCTTTCCTAGACATGCTGAATGAACGCATTTGCAGATGAATGATGTCCATCAGGTGATCTACTTCCAAATCCCTGACCCAGCGTTCAGACTGCAGAAGCAGCCCCGTTTTGTCAGGCACCAGAGATCTCTGCCTCCAGAAATGCTCTAGAAGAAAGCCAAAGCAGAGGGGAGGCCTTAGAACAGGACTGCAAGATTCCCCCGCATCTTATCACATTTAATTCTCAGAACAGCCTTGTGAGGGGAGGAGATCTGATTATTCTCACTTCACGGATGCGGAAGTTTGCTTTTCATTGTTAATGGTTGGCAGTGGTTGGCTGAAGGTCACCCACTTTAGGATGTTGGAGCTCATCCTGGAATCTAGGTCTCCTAACTTCTTGTCGTGGCATCGTCCCATTCCATGATTCCTCAGGGACATCTCCTCCAGGGCCTACAGGGGCCAGGCAGGCAGTGGCAGGAGGTGGTGTGGGCTCAGTGGGTGGTAGAGAGTGGCAGAGACTCTGGCGTGCGGGGGTTCACTTTGCAGACCTGCAAGGCCAGGTCGCTCATTCTCCAAGTCCTTCCCAAAAGGCACAGTCAGGATTTTTACATCAAATGTCATGATTTTCAAATGTTAGATCAATTCTAAAAAAAACCAAGCCACTGTACCAGCCTAGTGGCAGTTGGGGCATTATGCTTAGAAAACAGTTTTCTTGATCTGTTTTAAACGATGAACAGAACACAAGTTGATGTTTCATACCACAGCCCTGTACAAGGGCAGAGGTCAAGCAGGTTGGGTTAAAGAGGAAGCATTAGGTGAAATGCAATGGTGATAGGAAATAGGAGTTAGGAAGACACCATTTTTCCCCAGTTCTTAAACCCCCAAACTCCAGATTGTAAGGAAGCTGCACAGAAAACTCCTGTGGGCCAGTTGGTTTAGGGAAGATTAATTGGCAGGGCTGTGTTCACTGCCTGCTGAGCTGCAGAGAATTTGGGGGGCAGCACCTCCACTTCTGCAGACGGGAGAGTCGAGGCCCAGGCTGTTAAACATGGCTCTCAGCACTGAGGTCCTGTCAGAACTTGAGTTTCCTTCAGGACTTGAGTTTCCTTCCATGATCCAGTGACATCAGTGATTGCTCAGGACCTGCAAGATGTAGCCCATCTGTCTTCATCCCCTAGGAGCACACACACAGGCACACATGCACACACACACCCCCCGACACACACACAGGCTCATGCTCAGACTCATTTACTCTCTCACATCTTCTAAGGCCCTCCGATGTCTCTTCGTAGCTCTTAACTTTGCAGCTGAAAAGGCCAGGCTCAGCTTCTCTGGCTCCTGCCTGGCCTTGTCACTGTCTCTTGCCACCCACCACTGGGCTTGCTGCCCTCGGCCAGATCTGCAGCTCTCAGAAGGGACCCACACTCCAGTGCTCCCTGGGGTATGGTGTGGTTTCTTCTCCCTCGCAGCCTTTTTCTGCCAAACTCATCCTCATCTGCAGTACTCAGACTGCAGGTCACCTCCTGAGAATACCCCCCTTTTCTGCACTGTTTCCTAATTGCACTCCTGACATGGGACCTGGCAGGTTCTGTAAGGATTTGCTTATAGTCTGGCTTAGGAGCCTGTGAGCCCTGGGAGGAGTTGGGGGGTGAGTGGGAAGGGGTAAGACTTTGTCTTTATTCTTATTAGAAGCAATAGTTCCTAGGGTTTGATAAATGGTCATTGAGGGAGTCTGTGGATGCGGAATTAGAACCTCGCCTCAGTAAGTTGCACAGGTACATGTTTTTGTCCTTGCATGTTCAGAGTGGCTGGCTGCAAGGTACATTTGCACCATTTCCCTTAAGGGACATGTGTTTGGGGAGTGCCGGGCGATACATTGTGAATATAAGCTGGCCACTGCCTCAGCCACCAGCTTGTCCTACCTTCTGCATAAGACACGTTGAGTTCCCCTTCTCTGATCTCTTATTGATTGACTCACATTGGAACACGGCCCACAAAAAGCTGCCCATGAGGATGAAAATGTTGGCAGAGACTGCAAAATATTATGCTAAGGTGGAGATCAAGCAGTCATTTCTCTTTTAGTAAATTAATGATCAGGGTCAGGGTATGCTCAGGACGGTTGCAGATGGCCTGGCAGATGGTGGGAGCAGGCAGGGATACTAAATAGCTGCTCTGATGATGCAGAATCCCGTCTTTAGAGGTGGTTAAAATAGAGCCCCCAGCTTCAG
The DNA here is from genome assembly GCF_001698545.2 of Rhinopithecus bieti. Classification (NCBI taxonomy): domain Eukaryota; kingdom Metazoa; phylum Chordata; class Mammalia; order Primates; family Cercopithecidae; genus Rhinopithecus; species Rhinopithecus bieti. The sequence goes on from NW_016827507.1 coordinate 1,651,158, forward strand.
TTGGTTTGGAGTTCTAAAGCCCACTGGTTGAATAATTGAGACATCCTTGGATGTTTTGCCCATAACTTGTGGAATTTCTTGGCACACACTTTAATTGAGTCTGCAGCTGAACGGGCTGGCTGGCACTCCTCAGGAGTTCAGCTTCGAGGGCAGCCACGTGTCTGCATGTTAGGACTCAGAGCACATGGGTTCGAGTTCTGGCTTTGTGGTGTAACTGACTCAGTGACCCAAATGAGGATCCTACAAAATGCAAATAACATCTCAATGTCCCATCCTCACAGGGTTGCTTAGGGTTTTGAGATGTTCTTATAGAAAATGCTTTGTAAGCTACAAAGCACCATACAGATTATTTCTGTTGTCAAAACGAGCGATTACGGAGAGCCCATGCATCCTCTGGAGAAGGCGTCACCCGAGGGAACAGACGGGCTGGTTTTACATTCCATGTCCTTCAGCACCAGTGGCCTGAATGGTGTCCTCTTTGCTTCTTGCTTTTAAGGCGACCGACTGGACCCCACAGCCGTGAACATCCTGCAGCAGATCATTGAGCTGGGCGCCGAGACCCACGACGCCACTGCCCTTGCCTCGGTGGTTGCCATGGCACCAGGGACAGTGACTGTGGTTAAACAGGTAGGGACCCTCCTGTGAGTATTCATCCCTGTGTGTCTCACAGTCAGCTTCTCTCCTCTTCCCTGTGTTTCTAAGTCTTTAACTTACCTGAGGTAGAACTTGGAATGAAATTGGTCAGTCTCATACCTTTTCTTTTCTACCTCTGATCTCATGGGAGTGCTTCTTCAATAGCTCTATATGTGGGAGGTGTTTGGGGGAGAGGTATAGTATATTTAAAAAAAAATTCTGGAAACTCTCCGTTCATTTTCTGTCAAAGATTCCCAGAGTGAGAATGAGCATGATGTGGACCATTGAGACACATCTCTGGTGAAAACAGCTCTCAGTGCCTAAGTCCCCATCAGTAAATTGAGCTAGTAGGATGCATGGGGGTAGCCAGAGAAGCCAGGAGGATTTCCCAGTGAACTGGCCTTCCTAAATAGTAAACACCCGATCAGATCAACACAGGCTACTGCTCTGGTAGGAAGAGATGGTCAGTTTTGGAATAAAGGTTACTCCACTTAATTAATCCTTTATCTGCTTGGCTCATTTCCTTTTCTGTCCTCAGTGGAGACTTTACCATCTGTTAAAATGCAATGTGTTTGATAATTAGGTCATCCTTTTTATCTGTTTATACCTCTATCTCTATCTGCTACCTGTTGTTTCATTTTACAAAAGATTTTAGCTGGCTTACACAAATACTTTAAAAACAGAAAACCAAAATAGTAAATGCATCAAAACCAGGGAAATTTGTAATCTGAAATCAAAGTTCAAGTTCACAGAGAAAGTAGAAATGCAAACCATGGAGTTTCTCACATTTAGCCACTCCTGTATTGACTCATTTGGTATTTATTGAGTGCCTACTGTTGTCAGGCAGAGTTCTAGTTGCTGGGGTCTAGGAGAGAACCAGTGTCTGCCATCATGGTGATTACTTTCCAGTGGGGGAAAGGATAAAGCACGAATAAACCAGTATGACATAAAGGATGTCAGATGGTGAACAAGTGCCAGGAGAAAAGTAAAGCAAGAGAAGCGGGAGAGGAGTGGGATCCAGGAGTGTGGGTTGGGATGATTTTGTAAAGGGTTGCTGGGGAAGATCTCTGACATGTGAGGAGAGACCTGGAAGAGGTGTGTATTACTAGAGTTGTCTGAAATTGATTAAATTTGTTACTGAATTGTATAACAGAAAACAGAAAGGAGGCGTTTAACAGTTAACTCAGGAAGGGGGTTAGCTTTTCCTGGTGGCACTAACAAGATGTTTCTTAATGAGGCACTGACACAGGGACACCTGAGTGATGTGTCCCTGTTGGCCTGATGAGCCAGGAGGGGACATCCCAGTGCTGTCTCCACGACTGTCCCCTGAGTGTGCCCAGGGCACAATGCAAAGCATGAAATTCAGGCCAAGTAATTCTCTGGGGGAATTAGTAAGTACATTCGGTTTCAGCTCTTGGGTTTCTTGACCTACGGACAAGACTTAGCATATCTCGATGAATGTTTGGATTGCATGTCCTAAAATCCCTCCTCCACAGTGTGGTTTCTCTCAGGAGTCGAGCTGGAGAGTAGGCAGGGGGATGCTTCAGTCTGTAGCAATCTGGTATCTGCATTGGCTGAGAAAAGATTCATATCCTTCCAGGCTGAGTACCTTTTTAGCTTTTCTTGGTGTTTACTAGGTTGCCGTCTTCAGATTGTCTTATGAATCTCTTCCGAAACTCTTCATTTGCATCTTGACATGTGGAGTCCCCACCTGGACCTGGTGCTTTAGGAAGGTCTCTCTGGGATGGTATCAGGAGGAATTTGAATGTTTCATACACGTGAAATCCTTTTGAGAGTGCAGGAAGGCGCCTCTGATTGTGACTTGTATCTTCTTTCTAAGAACTAGATTGATTTGCTGCTGCTGGGAGACATGATTTATTGAGCCTCGCAGGCAATGCAGTGATACACGAGGTCACAGGGTTTGGGTTACAGCTTAGATATGCTTCGAGGCATTAGACTGACGGCACAACAAGGGATGAGGCAGATAAGCATCCAGAACCACCAGTGTCAACAAGCTAAATGTGTTTGCAGGAGGAGAAAACAGTGCCACCCTTCTGAGGATCTTCTTTCTTATTGCAAACACAGCAAAGAGTGCTGTTGAACACAGTCGTGGGGAACTGCATTTGGAAATGTTCCCCAAGAAGGTGTATGTCCTGGCCATTATCTTGTCTGCCTGGCCCTGCGCCTCGCTCAAGGCAGCTCTTGATAAATGACAGAGAGGAGAGTGGGTGGACAGACTGCTTGATGGGTAGACGCTAAGCACCACTCCTATAGCAAAGGAAATGAAGTGTTTCAGGCTCTCCCAGGTGAAAGGATGCCCTCTGAATTCCATGGTCCCATAGTTTAAATTGAAATATAGCTGTATTTATTAGAAAAATTGGTTTCAACCTTTTTCTTTTAATGAAACTCTGGTTTAGGGTTTTTCAGTCAAGAAATTATGCCTGCTTAATAACTGTGCTGAAGCACTGACATGTGAACCCTGGTGCACCAGTTGGAAAGAGGAAAACTTTTCCTCCTGTGGGAGGCACCTTGATATCGTAGGCTTTCTCTTGCTCCAACCCAAGGCATCACACATAGTAGTTGCTTAATACGTGTTATGAAATAGAATTGACTATGTTGGAGGTTTTGGTTCTTCAGCTGTATCCTATAAATCAGTATTGCCGGAGAGAAAAAGGCAAGAATTCCTCATCATAAAGTATGTGATGTATATTGCAGAACAGTGTTGCAAATTACTATGGGATAGCATGTTTTGAGATCTTTTTATATCTCTTTGCTATACATCTTCCACAAGACCAAAAACAAAACAAATTCTACATTGTACATAAGTTGCTTCTGGAGGGTTAAACATTTCAAAATTTATTTCTCATATAAACAAATAGATACCCTATTTATAATTTTAATGATTTATTAATGTTAACTGAAAATAAACTTACATATCAAAATTCATCAATAATCACTGAAAGTGATTAATCCCAAGTCTTTTGGGGTTTTCAGCTTCTGGGATGAAAGTAATGGCAGGCCTGGTGTGGGGCTGGCAGGGTTGGAGAGAAGAGAGCTGAGAAAAAACTGTTTGCTTCTTGCTCTTTGAAGAGACAAGGAAAAGATTTTGCCCATAATTGAGACCATTTAAATTCTCTGTTGGACGCAGAAATGTGTCTTCAATGACTTCTCGTCACTTTCTCTCTTTTCTTGAGTATCAGTGTTAAAAATAGATTCATGGAGCCCGAGCATCTCCAAACGCTCAGAAAGAATCACGCTTGCGTGCCCCGCTTCCAGCCCGGTAGAAGGGCCCACGTGAGAACCTGAGTGCCACTAAGTGTGTGTTTGTTAAACCTAACAGTTTTCATTTAGTAAGGTGATTCCTTTTGTTATTGTTAAATCTTGCGTTAAGGTTTTACAAGGAGGAAATTTGTATTTGATAAAATAGAACTGCCTGAGAAGGTAGATGGAAGACAGCTAGCCGCACAGGAAATGCTATCATGAGCATCTCTGAGTCAAAATTAGTTACTTAAAGGAAAAGAAAAACCGAAGAAAATAACAGCAACAGTCATCACCAGTGGCTCATGGCTTAAATCACTTGTGGATGTTCTTATGGATTGGATTTTATTTTAGACTCAAAGCTGAAGGGGTGGCGTGCCTCTCCACACCTGGGGTATATCTCATCAGGTGGGACAAGAGACTGAGAAAAGAAATAAAACACAGAGACAAAGTATAGAGAAACAACAGTGGGCCCAGGAGACCGGCACTCAGCATACCAAGGGCTGCACCAGCACCGGTCTCTGAGTTCCCTCAGTTTTTATTGATTATTATTTGCACTATCTCAGCAAGAGGAATGCAGTAGGAGAGCAGGGTGATAATAAGGTCAGCAAAAACATGTGAGCAAAAGAATCTATGTCATAATTAAGTTCAAGGGGAGGTACTATGCCTGGATGTGCACGTAGGCTAGATTTATGCTTTTCTCCGCCCAAACATCTCCGTGGAGTAAAGAATAACAAAGCAGCATTGCTGCCAACATGTCTCGCCCCCGCCATAGGGCGGTTTTTCTCCTATCTCAGAACTGAACAAATGTACAATAGAGTTTTATACCAAGACCTTCAGTTCCCAGGGGCAGGCAGGAGACAGAGGCCTTCCTTTTTTACTAATCCACCTCAGCACAGACGCTTTACGGGTGTTGGGCTGGGAGACTTTCTGGTCTTTCCCATCCCACAAGGCCATATTTCGGACTATCACATGGGGAGAAACCTTGGACAATATCCGGCTTTCCAGGGCAGAGGTCCCTGCGGCTTTCCGCAGTGCATTGTGCCCCTGGTTTATTGAGACTAGAGAATGGCGATGACTTTTACCAAGCATACTGCTTGTAAACATTTTGTTAACAAGGCACATCCTGCACAGCCCTAGGTCCCTTAAACCTTGATTCCGTACAACACATGTTTTTGTGAGCTCAAAGTTGGGGCAAAGTGACTGGGGCAAAGTGACAAATTAATAGCATCTCAGCAAAGCAATTGTTCAAGGTACAGGTCAAAATGGAATTTCTTATGTCTTCCCTTTCTACATAGCCACAGTAACAGTCTGATCTCTCTCTCTTTTCCCTACACAAAGTAACACTGTATTTATGGTTGACAGGCACTCATTTAGTAGGCATTTACTGAGCAACTGCCATGTGTTCACTCTCTGGTTGTGTTAATTTCCTATCGCCACTGCCACAAATTACCACAAATTTATGGTTTGAAACAACACAAACTTATACTGTCTTACAATTGTGGAGGTCAGAAGTCTGTAGTGGTTCCTGTGCTAAAATCAAGGTGTCGAGAGAACTAGTGTTTCTGGGAAAGATTCCTTTCTTGCCTTTTTTGGCATCTAGAGGCCACCCACACTCCTCGACCCAAGGCTCCCTTCCTCCATCCCCAGAACCAGCAACGGCAGGCTAAGTTCTCACATCCACTCACTCTGACCTCTGCTTCCAGGGTCAAATTGCCAGCCTTCCTACTCCCTTTTTTAAGGGCCCTTCTGATGACATTGGACCCACCCAAATAATCCAGGACTATCCATCTGGGATGGCTTCTCCATCACCAGATCCTTAATGTGATCACATCTGCACATTCTTCTTTACTATGTAAGGCCACATATTCACAGGTCTCGAAGACGAGGATGTGGACATCTTTGGTTGAGGGCCATGGGCATTACTGTGCCCACCAATCTGGGCTACAGAATTAAGATAGTTCCCACTCTCAAGAGGCAAATAGTCTAACAAGGGAAATGACTTATTTTTTCATACAACAAATACTCCTTGAGCTGCTTTTACCAGCCAGGCACTGTTCTCAACACTTGGGATAGTTCAGTGAACAAATCAGACAGATGATATGGTTGAGAAGCTTACGTTTTAATTGGGGTAGATAGCCAATTCACATACATGTAATAAGTAAATTATAGTACGTTAGCGGCAAAAAGTGCAGTGGACAAAAGAACAAGCAGAACTGGCCGAGAGGTATGGAAAATGCAGCCTTAAACAGGCAGTTCCAATCGAGAGTGATGAATGCTTCAGGGAGGTGGCCCAGGGACCCAGGAGTGCTATGGGGAGCACCAGGGGCCCATGGACCTGGGTCTGGGGTAGGGGCAGGTGCTGAGCAGGGAGGCTTTGTGAGTGTAGGGTGGGAGCAGGGCTCCAGGCAGGGGTGTGGCTGGTGCCAGCTGGGTGACTGGAGGCAGAGGTAGGGGTGGTGGAAGAGGCACTGCATAGAGTAATGACTTGCCTGGTTGTAACATGGGACAGGGATTCCAAGCCTCAGAATTATCTCAGCCTGGTCTCTCCCTTCTGCCTACTGGGAATCCAAACAGTTTGTGGCCTTATGGCATATCCTAGGGCATAATGTCCTTTTGCCATGGGCTTCCTGACCTATGTTACCCTCTTGAAGTCACACTGGCATTTTCAACAAGTGACAATTTATTAGTTTTTGCAAATAGTGAACCTACACTGAGCATTCCTGCGCTTTGATATTTAGCAGAACAATCGGTGCCTGTCTAAGACTGTCACTGACATTTGTCTTGGCCTGTGGTTCCTGGGTCCACCAAGCCAGCTACTGCACCGTGCCCTTTCTTCTTTCCCTGGGGGTGTTTTAAGTAGTAAGTATACCGTTTGATGACACTGCATCTTCTTTTTAAGAAGGTCAGGATGATTGAACAGTTTGCCTTTGTGATCATCCTCGGTCTTTCTGAGTTTTGTGTGTTTTTTAAATTTTGTATTGTTTTTACTGCTGAGGGTTTACCCTAAACAGCAGACTGGGGGTGCTGGGGCATTGTGGGGTATCAGCCTCTGAGGATGGGGGAGGGAGTGGGGCTCCCAGTGAAGTGGTGTGAGTCATTCATTCATTGTAGAAGTTACTTTTCAGTTCATGTGCATGTGTGAATGGACAGGACATTCCCCTGTGTATAAGAGTTCACCTGATGCAGTCTCGTCCAAGTGAGGCTGTCCAGCAGCATGCACTTTGCCAAGCCTGCTTCTCTGTGACTCGGTCACCATTCCTGCTTTACTGAGACCTGATAAGAAATACATTGTGTTTGTCAGAGTTGCTCAGAGAAACAGAACTCATAGGGGTGTGTGTATGTGTTTGTGTGCGTGTGCGTGTGTGTGTGTGTGTGTAAAAGAAGGAATTGGCTGATGTGACTGTGGAAGCTGACAAATCCCAATGTCTGCTGTTAGCAGGCTGGGGTCCCAGGAAAGCCAATGGTGTGACTCCAGTTTGAAAGCCTGCAGGCTTGGGACGCAGGAAGGGCCAGTGTTTCAGCTTGAGATCAAAGGCAGCAAAAACCAGTGTCCCAGCTTGAAGGCTGTTGGGAGGAAAAATTCCCTCCTTTTCAAAAGGGGAGGGTCAACTTTTTTATTCTATTCAGGCCATCAGCTGATTGGATGGGCCCCACCCACACTAGCGAGGGCCATTTGCTTTATTCAGTCTGCCAGTTTAAATGTTAATGTCATCCCAGAACACCATCACAGCCATACCTAGAATAATGTATGACCAAATATCTGGGCACCCATGGCCCAGTCAAGTTGACATATAAAATGAACTATTACGCATGTACAAATGTGTTTCAGGGTGTGAGTGTCTCTTTGTCAGTGAAAGGGTATTATTTGATTCAAGGGTGAAATTCTCAGTTTCACAGAGACAATTTTGGTGGACAGATTTCATGGTGATTTAGTAGCTTCCAGAAAACACATCCATTGGCAGATCCATATTTCTATCACAGTTGAGATTTTGGTTCAGGGTTCAGGAATCAGCTCCATCCTGCGTGTCTTTGAGAGAGTCACAGCTGAGGACTGTGCCAGCACGGTACACTGACCCCCAGGAGTCCTCCATGGAGCACCAGCACTCCACTCAATCCTCCTGGCCATGAGCAAGCAGACCATTGTTGCCACTGCCCACATGGGAGTAGATGTCCTGTAGGAACTAGTGGTAGCAGCACTCTACGTGGCAGGCCCGTGTCTCTGTCCACATGGGGCATTTCCCCTGCAGCCCAGGTGTTGGCTGCCCCTGGCTTATGAGCCTGGGGTGGGGATGGGGTGTCACACACACTGTCTGCCAGTTTTAGTGCCTCCTGGGGTTGCCCCTCTCTTCTGTTGGTTGTTTTCCCTGCAATGTGCTAGATGCTTCTACACTGTGTGATGGAGCCTCAGTGGGAAGGAGCAATTTGGACTGCCTCAGACCCATGGACACCTGCCTCTTCCCCATGCAGGCCCTTAGTCGGGTCAGCACAGAATTATTCTGCCTTAATCTTGTTCAAAATCCCAAGTGCTCCTCCGACGTGCTGTAACCACTGATCAAAATGAAGCAAACAGAAAGCCAAGCAGGAACCCCAGCTTTGCCCAAATCACCCCGCCTTCTTCTCCCACCTGCTTCTACACACCCCAGCTTTGCCCAAATCACCCCACCTTCTTCTCTCGACTGCTTCTACACACCCCAGCTTTGCCCAAATCACCCCACCTTCTTCTCCCGACTGCTTCTACACACCCCAGCTTTGCCCAAATCACCCCACCTTCTTCTCCCGACTGCTTCTACACACCCCAGCTTTGCCCAAATCACCCCACCTTCTTCTCCCGACTGCTTCTACACAACCGTTGCCACCTTCAGCCTTCAGGTGGGTCCCCGTGATGGTTGGCAGTGTTGGGAGAAGAGCAGGCAGAGCTCCCCCCCTGGGCTCAGCATACAATGTGAAGTCTGAGAGGGAGCTTCAGTAGCAGTTCTTGCTGGAAGACATATGTTTGTTGCCACCCAGCATTGGAATTGCTGTTTGTTATTTGCAGTTCATTATTTTTTGCAAGAAAAGGCACTCTACTTCAGTGGAGACCACATGCATCAGTTGCCTGTTTGCAATGAAGTGCATGTCCGGTCTGTCATGTTTTAATTTAAGGCCCTGAGTAATGTGGTCCCCTGACCCCTTTCTCACTGCCCATCTGGACAAGGGCTCCTGGTGGGGAGAAGCCACTCTGTAGAAGAGACTTCTCAGGTGCAGCCTCTGGCTTGAGAGAAGCCTGGTGCCCTGTGGGCCACCTGAAGGGACGCTTAGACCGGCCTCCTCCTGTCAGGGGGCAGATGTTGAACATTTTGTAAGACTTGTGACGAAATAATGAGGAGGGGGATCTAGAAAGTGATTTATATGAGGCTTCAAAATCTATTTTATTTTACTTTTAAAACAAGCGCTCTATTCTACAACTGTGATTGTAGTTGCACAGCAAAAGATCTGACAGAAGAACCCTATTGGTTCAAGATACTCTTCTAACTCTTTACAGATTGTGGTGTAAGAGAGCCTGGCCATCTGAATTGTCTTAAAGTGGGACCGAGGTGAGATCTCTTTTCTAATCCTAGCCACAAAAAGGATTGAGTGAAGTCCATCCCATTTTTCTGTTATCCCTCTAAGCTCAAATAACTGGTGAGTTAATGGAATTTTCCTTTTCTTGTTCCCACAGAGGCACTTTTTTGACTTGCACTGTAAACACGTCTCTCCCTAAGTTCAACACAATTCTTGCAGTGCAGATAAAAGGAAAGTCACTGGCGGGCTTTTCTCTTACTTTTCTTTCCGCTCACCTTTCCTCTTCAAAGCCTCCTTTGACTTCATTTCCTCTTGCCTGTGCTGAGTGGTACATTACAGCAGCAGACCTGCATTCTCTCACGCCGTAATGGAACCCTACCGTCTTCAATTGTGTCATTTACTCCACTTTCCCGTTAACAGGTTTTTTCTGTCGTTATTGTGGCTCATCTAAGGAATCAAATCCTTCCAAGAAGATTAAAAGTATGTATAATTGTAAAAGAATTGATGGTAACAGCAGTTTCCATCTGCCATAACTGCTTGTATTTTCTGTTATTCTTCATTGTATTCGGGTGTCACACCCACTCCATGCTTGCAGACTCTGTAGTGTCATGAGTCACGATGGATTCAAATGCCTATGAAAGACCCAGGCAAGAGAACTGCATGTGTCCTCTGTGGCAGTCAAATTGGTTGTGTATCTCCAGGACCGAGAGCATATGCACCCAGCGTGCTTCTTAGGCCTCAGATGATCTAATACTAGATTCTTAGGCATATGCTCAGGATTTCTAATAGATACCTATGATCCAGGTTTTACTTTTATCTTTTAATGCCAAGCCCTTTTGATCTTGGTAAAATCCTGAAGTCTCACTGATGACTTTGTTTTTTTCCCTGTATCGTAGCCCTTACTATGACAACCACTTTTCAGCTGCATGCTTTTGTTGGCTGCTGAGGTTAGGCTCCTGCCTAATGAACTCTGCAGTGCAATTCATTTGATCCCGGGCCTCTGCCACCTTTAATCGTATGAAGGTCCTAATTATACGTGCAGGTAGCCTCTGAAAAGTGTTCTCATACTTCACATTCCTTATAGAATGTTCTTTGTGTTGTTGCGGAATGGTGACCTTTAGCATGGAGATTCAGAAACAAAACGTTCATTCACAGTCTTGGCAATGGGTTACTCTCCCTTGTCACTGAATGCCAACTCTTGTCCTTTGTAGGCCTTTCTTAGTTCTCCTGTGGTTGTTTGAACCTTTTCTTTTTCTTTGTCTTAACTAAAACTTCTTCCAGAGACTTCTGCCTCTGGTCTGACTTTGGACGGCTGCTACTCCACGTTGCATCCTCTCCCAAAGCTCTTTTATTACTTGCTTAGCTCTCTTACACCATAGCAGTTACAGAAAATTCCATTTCTTTGTGAAATTTTTAAAGTAAAAATAAACCCCATGATATATCTGTGGCCATATGAGAAATGGTTTGAAAACATAGAGAACAAAGGTTATTCTCTATTTCATTATGATGCCTTTTTCCCATACCAGCCATCCTTAGCTAACTGGAGGATGCTCATCTACTCAACTTGGCTTTTCTTCCTTTTCCTAGGTCCCCGTCTTTCCGCTATTATGCCCCAAGAAGCTGCAGCCTTGGTTGGTGCTATTTGCAGAATCCCACATTATTTGAGTTTTAATACTGCTGAGTTTATTACTTGTTTGCTTGATGCCTGTTTCCTGACCCATGTCCTTAGCCAAGGCAGGTCGGTTTTAATTGACATCTCCCCTCCAGGCAGCTTCACCCTGGGAAGTAGTCCTTGCTGGCTGAGATCGCTTGGTCTGGTTCAAGTTCCGGGCCAAGGCCAGGCTATAATAGCCCTGACGAGAGTGAGCGAGAGCTGTCCCACATGTGGAGGAGAGCGATGCGGGTTCTCTGTGGACTTGTCGCGCCTCAGGATGGCCCTTGTTGTTCATTCTCAACAAAACAGTAGTCTCCATCCCGGCCGGAGGAATTCCCCGAAACAAGAACTCTTGGTGTCCCCCTCCTTCCTACTCCTGCTATCCATCTGGTGTCCCCACCTGGTGGAGGGCTTCCAGGCCACTCCAGTGTCTACGCCAGAACCTGGGAGGCCCTCTTGCCTCCTTGCCTCTCCCATCCGGCGTCTGCCCTGTCAGCACATGTGGTGGGCTCCTGCTTCACAAGGGGCCTCAAATAGTCCCTCTGGCTCCCAGCTACCACCTTCATTTAAGCCCTTGCTACCCAAAATATGGTCCCCGGGCCAGCAGTGTCAGCATCGGGGGCTTGTGAGAAATGCAGAGTCTCTGGCTTCACTGCACCCCTCCCAAATCAGGCTCTGTGTGTAACCAGCAGCGGGGTCATCCTGGCTCCACCCCAACCCTACCAAATCAGGCTCTGTGTGTAACCAGCAGCGGGGGCATCCTGGCTCCACCCCAACCCTACCAAATCAGGCTCTGTGTGTAACCAGCAGCGGGGGCATCCTGGCTCCACCCCAACCCTACCAAATCAGGCTCTGTGTGTAACCAGCAGCGGGGGCATCCCGCACATTAGAATTTAGAAGCCTGTTTTCAGCTGTCAGTCCCCCTCCCCTGGCTTACAGAGGATGCTCTTGTCTTTCCATCCTGCTGCTCTGAGATCCAGTTTTCACATAGAAGCCAGAGCGATCTTTTAGAATTATCATTACATCACAGTAACCCTTACTTTAAAATCCTCCACTAACTCAGAAAGTCTCCAGTAAACTTAGAATAGAAGCTCTCCATGGCCCACAAGGCCCAACAGCAAGGTGCCCGCCTTTCTCCCTCCATTTTCCTTCTTGCTTCATGGTGGGGTGTTTCAAGAAGACCCACCCCGCCCATGCTGACTGTGGAGGCGCAAGATCCGGGAGCAGCTGCTTCTGCATAAAAGCAAACACTTCAAGAAGGAGCACAACCTACGAGGGGGTGCCTGCATGTCAGGATAACCCCCGCCCATGAGGACACATCAGGTTAGACCCTGTGGTCAGCTTCAGCTCTCGGATTGTCCAGTCCTTCCTGCCCTGAGGGTGCAATTAGGAAGGGAATATTTTCAGAGGAGCAGAAACTGTCCTCCCTCTCCAGGCAGTGGTGAGGATGGGGCCGCGGAGGAGGAGTGCCCTCTCTCACCCCATCACAGGTCTTAGGAACTGTATCACAGACCATATCTAGTGTAGTTGATACCCATGGCTTTTCCCCCAGCAAACTGGAAGCTCCATGAGAGCAGGTGACAATTTGGTCTCACCCATCTCTGGGATCTCTAGCATTTGGTTCAGGGCCTGGTACATTTTAGAGGCTTCACGGGCATTCAAAACCGTGAATGCCAGATCAGATGTTGGAAAGCTGAGTTAGTGGGGCACAGTTGCCCTGGGTGTGACTTGTGCTGAGCAGCCTCATACTCTCCAGGCTGGCAGTGCATACCCTACCACAGGAGATGCAGGCCTCTGGGACAGAGTCCCCCTGCCCTGGATGGACAGCACAAGGGGGTATCTCTGGAGAAGCCTGTTTCATGGGAGTCACCCCAGCTCATGTCACAGTGGATGGAGGAGCCCTTGGCACAGCCAGTGGTGTAGCAAGGGGCTAAAAGACAGCCAGACTGCTTGGGCTGGAACCCTGGATCTGTCACATAATAGTGTGTGATCTTGGACAAAACACTTGTCTTCTTTGAACTTGTGTTTCCCCTTCTGTATAATGGGAAGATCATGGAACTTACTCCAAGGGGCTGTTGTATGCATTATACCTAATTATGCAAGATGAAGCCACTGGCCCTGTGCCTGGCACATGGCTGGGTCAGTAAATCTTAGCTCCTGTGATCATGGAAACAGCATAGCTCCTTACCTCTCACTGTGCATGTAGAATTCAGCCACAGCCATTTCTGCTTCTGGTCGCTTCCATTTAGCAGGTGAGTGCTGATGTGGTATTATCTAGGCTCTGTGCTTGGCATCAGGAGTCCAGGGTGGATAAGACACCCCCCGCTTTTTTTTTTTTTTTTTTTTGAGACAGGGTCTCACTCTGTCACCAAGGCTGGAGTACAGTGGCATGATTATGGGTCACTGCAGCCTCTACCTCCCCAACTCAAGTGATCCTCCCACTCCAGCCTCCAGAGTAGCTGGGACCACAGGTGTGAACCACTGTGCCTGGCTAATTTTTGTATTTTTTCTAGAGACAGGATTTCACTATGTTGCACGGGCTGGTCTCAAGCTACTGTGCTCAAGTGATCTGCCCGCCTTGGCCTCCTAAAGTGTTGGGATTACAGGTGTGAGCCACCACACTGTGCCAGATGCTCTCTGTCATGGCAGAGCTTGTTGCTTGGTCCAGGGAGGTAAACACATAGGTTATACAAATTAACATGATTGTGGCTCGGAATCATTTGACCCCTTTCAAACTCCAGTTGTTGAGTCATTGTGAGTAATTCCCTTAGAGGAGGCCCTGGGGGAGGCATTATGATGGACCAAATGTTCATGTTCTTCCCTAAGTTCATATGATTGCAATCTAATTCCCAAAATGATGGTATTTGGAGGTGGGTTCTTTGGGAGGTGATTAGGTCATGCGGGTGGAGCCCCATGAATAGGACAAGTGCCTTAATAAGAGGGGAGAGAGCTTGATCTCTCTCTCTCTGGCATGTCAGAATACAATTACAGGTCAATAATCTGCCCTTGGAAGGGGGGCCTGCACTGTAACCTAAGCATGCTGGCTCCCTGATCTCAGACTTCTAGCCGCCAGAACTGTAAGAGATAGATTTCTGTTGCTTATAAGTCACTCAACTTGTGCTGCTTTGTGACAGCAGCCTGAGCTGAGACCATTGCCCAAGGAAAGAGGAGCTGGGTAGGAGGTGGTTCTGTGTGAGAGGGACTTAAGACTAGGCCAAAAGAGAGTTGAATTAAGTTGAATTAAGTAGATCTTCCTACTCTAAGAGAGAAGTATGTGGGTCATGTGGATTTGAAGAGCAGGAGCTGGTGTCTCTCTGGGGTTTCAGCATAAGATCTGAGACTGTCATGTCAACACCAGTAGGGTGAATGTCCAAGCTTCACTGGTGCTCAAAATAAGAAGAGAGAGCCAGTTTCTTTTTCTGTTCTTAGATCTGCTTGCTACTAATGAACTTACCTCGATAAGTTTGATAAGTGATTTAAATGGTTTGTGTTTTGTTATGATAAACATATTTTAAACAAACAAACAAAAAACCACTTTATTCCGGGGAGTTTGGTTTTTCTACCTTGGGCAAGGGATGTTGCTCTGTGGTTGTCCAGGGAGGAATACGACCTGGGTCCTGCCAGCTCCATTTTCCTTCCCTGCTCGGTTACCAGCAAGGCCCTGTTGGGGTTCTGTGGAGGCTTCAGGTCACTCATGTTAAAGTACTGGGAAGGAAACTGCTAGTGGAAGCAGATTGCTTAATTACGGGGAGAAGAGTGTGCATCAGCTGGGGAAAGAAGCCAAGCCCTTCCCCAGCAGGCACCAAGACAGCGTCCTCCAGGTGGCCCACGAAAGGGCAGCGGATCGATCCCATCCCCGCAGCTTTATCGAGCACCTGCCCTTCAGGTTGACAGAGCCACCAGCAATGAGAAAGGCTGGGGCCTGCAAGGATGGTCACCCGGGTGATTTTGTGAAAGTCAGGCAGGTGGAAATGTACAAAGGAAACTAGTCCTAAAGTACAGTGGAGGGGACTTGGGTGAGAACAAATCTGAAACGTTTGCCCAACCCCAACAGCTGCACAGCTGTTCAGGGATCACCAGGCAGGGGTGTGAAGGGAGGAGAATGTGTAGGGAAGAGAGTGCTCCCTGTGTGAGGACCAGGCAATGCTATAGAGTTGCCACGCCAGGCCTGGCACTAAATCAAATAGAGATTCAGTGTATGTGTGCTTAAAGGTGAAGGAAGTCAAGTGTTATGCATAATAAATGTGTCTAAATATCAAAAGATATTTGTGAGGAGGGAGAAGCTCTGCCTGCCTCCTTCCCTTTCATGGTGAATCTGCTCTGAATTGTTTCAGCACAGCTTCGAAATATCTCCTGGGGTCCACATTTGAATAATTCAATTCAGTGTTTATTGAGCGCCTACTATAAGTTGGGTGCCCTGTGGCTATGGCATGATGGTGTGGAGGGGATGTGTGAAGCACACGGGCAACAGCTTAAGTGCATGGGAGCTTGGCTCAGCTGGGGAGGGGAGGGGGCGGCAGACACTTCCTCCAGGAGCAGTCATGAGTGTTGCACCTCGTGCACCTGCCCTGTGCCAGGCACTGCCCCCGACCCCGCTGTCTCTTTTCTTTCTCACACACTCTCTCTACCATGTAGATCTCTCTAGTTTCCCACAATTTATGAGAGTAGGTTTCCTTTTCTAGTCAAATGATTATTCAGACCAAACTAAGTTACGCCTAGACTGCCAAGATATGCAAGAGGTACAAGATGCTCTAGTCATGGGCATCCCCTTTCTGTTGCCCACTGAGTTGGTTTGGCCAGTGTGGGAACCTTTTCATCCTCTTCTTACAGCACTGAGGTCAGGAAGCCTGCATTGCTCCTCTCTTCCTGTTTCCAAGGTCCTTCTCTCTCAATGAAGAGAGCTGGCCCTTCCCGTTCCCCTCAGGTCCGGGGACCTGGTGGGCAAGTTCGTATTGCAGGTGGCAGCAGAGCTCTCCAATGCCTGGGGCTTAGGAAACAGGGTTGCAGCTGTGTTGGCTGATAGTGGAGTCTCAGTGTTGCAGAGACCCAGGTGACACAGGAGATGGGTGGTGACTGTTGTTAGCAAGCTGCCTTTACAACTTAGGCTTTGGACTGTGCATGGGATTTATACTTTCGGGAAAGAAAATGTGTGTGCTGTCTACTTACAACCAAGAGAAAAATAGGGTGGAGACGCAGCACTACCCTGTCTTCCTCCATGAAAGGTGTCTAGCCTGACAGTGGAATGAATCGCGGCCTTCCTCACTTCCTGTGCTTTCTTTCCTCCTTAAAAGGCTTTAAATCTCCATTGATGTATGGAGTGGTTTCTTCCTGCCTGTGAATATCTTCTGATATTTCCACAAGTTTCTTGCAGATAATGCCCCCTCAGAACACCCTTATTTTTGTCCTGTATAGGTATGTATTTCTGGAGTTAGGAATTTATGATGTTTTTTACAAACAACATTCGTTTATGCCTTTTCTTTCCTCTATAAATTCAGGATTGTGTTTGCTGTTTCCCTTTGTTTCTGACTTATACAGCTCAGCTCTTCACCTAGGGTTGTGAAAGCAAATGTGCTTGCTTGTTAACCTTGTAAAATGGTCCTGCCAGTCCCCCTTTTGAGAATGAAAAGGAAGCTATTGCTTGGTTATAATTTAAGCAGTGAGTGAAACCCTAATCACTGGAAAATATAAGGCTCCTTCCCCAGAGCTTCAACACACACAGGGGAATATTCTACCTGCAAGAATCGACTGCAGTGTTCTTTTTTCATTCTTCTTGTTGGGTTGTCTTTGGATTTTTGTCTGCAGTCCTCTAATTCTAACAATAACACGGAGTCTGCGAATTTCTGAGTGGAAGGGACCGTAGAAGATGTTGGCCGTTTGGGAGGAAATAATGAATTGCACACTTTCCTTTGTTCTCGAGGTATGGAAGCATCTGAGAAACAAGACATGAGTGAATCAGATGGTAATGAGAACAACAGGAGAGGAAGGGGAATTGGAGACCAGTTGAGCTATCTAGTCACAGGCAGGGCTGGGCAACAGCAGGGCAGCTCTTCCTAGAAGGGCAGTTGCTTGCCTGTAGCACATGGAGTCTCAACCCGATGGACCCAGGACTCCCACTGAATAATGACTACCTTATAACACTCCTTTTACTCTCTTGAAATGAAATTCATAGATTCCTACACATGCATGACTTATAAAACAAACAGCAACAACAACAAACTCTAATGTCCTAACTGAAATAACAAGAAGTAAATGGAAAGTTATTAATAATAAAATAATAAGAAATTGAATAATATTCAGACATGACAATACCACGATACAGTGGTAGGCAGGACAATGGTGCCCCAGAGATGTCCACGTCCTCATCCCCAGAACCTGCAAATATGTTAGGTTTTACATGGCAGGCGAGAATTAAGGTTGCTAATTAACTGAATCCAAGATGGGGAGATTATCCTGGATTATGCACATGGACTTAGTGTGATCACACATGTCCTTAAACAGGGAAGAGGAAGGAGGTAGGGTCAGAACCAGAGAGATGACATCATAAGAAAGACTCTACCAAATGTTGTTGGCTTTGAAGATGGAAGCAGGCCACAAGCCAAGGAATGCAGGAGCCTTTAAAAGCTGGAAAAGCCAAGGAGGTAGATTCTCTCCTAAGGTCTCCAGCCGGGAGCACAGCCCTGCTGAAGTGTTGGTTTTAGCTCAGTGAGACCCATTTCAAACTTCTGAACTCTAGAACTGAAAGATGATACATTTGTGTTGTTTTAACCTGCTAAATTTCTAGTAATTTGTTAAAGCAACAATGAGAAAATGAAATAAAAACATAACTATGTGGTCAGGAAACGGGACCCTTTCCTTACTCCTTATACAAAATTAATTCAAGATGGATTAGAGATTTAAATGTTAGACCTAAAACCATAAAAACCCTAGAAGAAAACCTAGGTAATACCATTCAGGACATAGGCATGGGCAAGGACTTCACGTCTAAAACACCAAAAGCAATGGCAACAAAAGCCAAAATTGACAAATGGGATCTAATT
>NW_016827507.1:1670293-1723457 GCF_001698545.2 Rhinopithecus bieti
AGAACTATAATAAAAATAATAATAAAAAAATAACGATGTGGTCAGGTGCCTTCTCCTAAGCATGGTGTCCACTCTGGGTGCACCAGCCGCAAGCACAGGCTGAGAGCACGTTGTGACTTGAGGGTGAGGCCGCTCATGTGAGCAGCATTGCTGATGCTGCAGTGCTTTCCTAAAGAAAATGAAGTGCAGTCTTCCCCCGCTGGAAACAGCAGTTGTATTTCTAGAAGAATGCAGCACACAGACTGTACTCTGTGTCTATACAGGAAACAGTTAGGTTCTAGGTTCAGAGCATCATAAATAAGGTTGTTGCTATTGTTTATTTTTACCTTGTGACTGTTTGGGGGAAAAATTTGGAAGTCATGGTGAGAACAGAACAGTTATTGGTTGTGAGGGACATCCTGACGCATTGTTGCCCACACCTGCAGCTTTCAGAAAGATCTCTACAGGGGATGGAGGGTTCTGCTGCTGAGGTGCACTGGCTTCAGGCATGGTGGAGGAGGAGAGCTCTAGGTAGGCGGGGACAGCAGGGCAGACAGGAGGCCAAGCGACCGGCTTGCGTTTCTTCTCCAGGCCCTCTGAGGGAGGTATGTGAGAGGGCGGCGGGGAGGCAGGACTTGCCTCTCAGACTTCTGAAAGGGTGGGAATTCCTGCTTTATGGACTTTACCAGGAAGGGGTAAAGGGCAGACTCTCCTGTTAATTCCAGTGTCCATCCTGAGGAAGAATCCAGCGTGATGGTCTTGGAGCAGCTATTTGCATAACTTTAGCAATGGGGAGTTGGTTATGTCAATTCCAGACAGCAGCCCACTGTATTCTGTAGCCTCTCTGTCAGCCCTGGCCCCCACCAGAACCAGCAGTACATCTTATGACCCCTCATGTGACAGCCCCTTGTGTATTTGAAGGCACAGGACATCCTTTGGGCCCTGCATCTTCTGTTCTCTAGATCATGTACCTCCAAGTACCCCAGCCATTTTTTTTCTAGAACTGCTCAGCCTTCTTGGAATATTGACTGAGTCTTTAGTCCTCTTCATGGTTGAGCCCAGGCATGGACTCCAGGGGAGGTCTGAAGCCGATGGCAGTTGGAAGAGATTAGGATGGGACTTTGTCCCTCTTTTCGGTGTACTCTAAGCTGCCTTTACAGTGGCCGCGCTCACCATTCACTCACCTTGATCTTGGTGCCACCTCAAACCCCTGCATCTCTTTTACATGTACTACTCTCAGATTCTGTGCCTCCCATCTGTGTGTGTGATATTAGGTGGTAAACTGAGGCACAGACTTTTGTGCTGATCCCCATAACTAAGAAGTTGCTTAAGGGCTCTTGTGGTCAGACCTAGAGTGAGAAACAGCGTGGCCTGGACAGGGTAGCTCTGTGGGGAGGGGAGGACTGGAGCGCTCTGGCCTGCGTTTCGTGGTGGAGCCGACTGGTCCCGCAATGCTTTGGACGTGGAGTGTGTGTGAGAGCAGAGTCTGGGCTGATGCCTAAGCCTTTTGGTTTGAGAAGAGGGTGGATGGTGGTGCCTTCTACCAAGAAGAGGACAGAGGAGGGAGGAGCAGGTTGGGTTGGCAGAAAGTGACTAGTTCCATTTTGTCTTCGTTAATTTAGAAATGACTATTTGACACCCACATGGATATGTCTAGTAGGAAATATGCTATGCACATTTGAATTTCAGGGGAAGGGTTTGGTCTAGACATACACTGGGGAGTTATCAGCCTGAAGTCAGTATTTGAAGCCATGAGCCTGGCTGAGATGATGGAAGGAGGGGATGTGGAGAGAGAAGAGCCTCCTGGGGCTGAACTCCGGGGCCCTGTGCCACTTAGAGGTCCAGAAGCAGAGACAGATGCGGCAGAGATGGAGAGGGAGCAGCCAGGGAGGAGGGAGGATGCTGAGGAGGGAGCTGCACTGTGGGGCAAGTGAAGAAAATGGCCCAGAAGAGGAGCAAGGGAGGGCTGGAGGCTGCAGAGGCTGCAGAGGCTGAGCAAGGAGCAGACTGAGCTGTGAGGGTTGGGCTGGGCCAGGGTTGCAGTCACTGCACTCTGGAAGAGGGCAGGCCGGGGGAGCACTGGGCCTAAGAGCCTCCTAGAATGGGTTGAGGAGGATGGGCACAGCTCAGATAGACTATAGAGGGTCCTCTGCCGGTCCCCATCACTACACCCTCTTGCCATGTTCAGGCCTGTCCTCTTCACGGGATAGCGGGCTGTCCCTGTTCTCCCTACCTCCAGGCTTTCTGCTTCCTCTTCCACATAGGCCCCTCCTACACCTCAGGGGAGTGAGCTTGGGGGTCTGATCAGGTCTCTGCTGTCTAATAGAGAGGCACCAATTAATTTCAGAGTAAAACTAAAATTCCTGTAAGATCCTTCATGATCTGGGTCCTGATGGTCTCTCTAGTCTTTTTTCTTTCCTCTTTGTTTCATCTGTTCCCCCTGTATACACCCTACCCCTGCCCTACCCCTGCACTTGTGCTGTGCTCTGGGCTATACTGAATTTCACTGCTGCTCTGGCTATACTGAATTTCGTTGCATCTTGTTCTGTGCTCTGGCTCTACTGAATTTCATCGCATCTTGTTCTGTGCTCTGGCTATACTGAATTTCATTGCATCTGTCCAGCCCTTGGGCTGTTGCTACACCCTTTCTTCTGCCTGGTGCTTTCCCCCATCTCTTTATACCTCCTCCCATTCTTCAGACTCCTAGGAATCCCACAGTGTTCCAGACCAGGACCATCATCTTCAGGAAACCATTCCTGGCCACCGGCAGCTTCCCACCCCACCTTCCCCCGAGCCTGGCAACCCAGGACAAGCCCCCTGTCCTTTTCTCCCCTGGACTGCAGCCTGTTGGGGGCAGGGACTGTGTCTGGCCTCATGGTTCTGTTTCCAGCCTCCACCAGAGCATCTGACACATGCTAAATTCTCAGTGGACAGACAGAAGAGAGAGCCCAGAAGTTGTCTGAAGTATATATGGGAATTGAGCACATGAGAAATGTGACACTCCAAAGCAGAGGATGGGTGGCTTTCAGAGATGGCTTATTCAACAAATGGCCCACCTCTTAACGGTGTCTAAACACAGAGGCCACCTCGATTCGTCTTGCAAATCAGGTGCTGATGTTATGTAACTGCATGTTCCTAACTCCACCCAAGAAAAGTGACAGCTTTCCAGTCTAGCAGCTCAGCACAAGCACTGGCCTTTCACACCTGTTCCCCATGTTAGCCTTGTTTTCTATCCATCTTCTGCTTTCTGAGTCACTTCTGGCCCCAGAAAACCAACCTACCCATCTGCCAACTTCATTAGCAAAGAAAAGGCCGCTGAATGCTCAGCATGGGGGCGCTGTTTACCTGTACGAAGGCCCCACTGAGCAGCGTCTGGAAGTCCCCCTGGAACTGGAACTGCAGTGCCTGAGCTGCCCTGCTTGGGGTTTTTTGCATTCGCTCTCTAACTAACACTCTCTTATTCCTGTGGTTGCTGAGTATGGAGGTCAAGTCCTGGTGGGGCATCTTCCCTCCTCTTCAGCTGTGCCTCATCTGGTGGTAATTTGAGCGAGACCTCCACTCTGCACTCTTTATCCCAGTGATTCATTCGAGAAGCAGCATTCACTGTCACCATTGTGCCGAGAAGGCGAGGGAGAGCACGACGCAGGTTGCGCCTCCTCAGAGCGGCATAAAGTGCTAGCTGGGATCCAGTGCCGCTGGTGTATAACAGGAGTCAGTACAGCGTTGTATGGGGGCACTGGCGGAGCCTCCTGGAGGAGAGGGCATGGACCTGAGTTCTCAAGGGCAAGAAGGGATCTTTGGGAAAAGATGGTGGACCAGCACAGTTGGAAGTTC
The DNA here is from genome assembly GCF_001698545.2 of Rhinopithecus bieti. Taxonomy (NCBI): domain Eukaryota; kingdom Metazoa; phylum Chordata; class Mammalia; order Primates; family Cercopithecidae; genus Rhinopithecus; species Rhinopithecus bieti. The sequence continues at coordinate 1,674,107 of NW_016827507.1, forward strand.
AGAGGCGAGAAAGCATGTGTGTTCAGTCACCAAAATTGAGTGTGGGGGAAGGAGTCAGGCAGGGAGGGCCTTGCCTGTCCAACAGGGGAGCTTGCACTTTGTTTTGAAGGTTACAGGAAGCCATGAATATTATAGAGAAGGCTGTGGGCTTTGGAGGTTTTTGACTTGGTTTCAAATTCCAGAATCACCTGTTACTACTTGAGGGCTCACATCAACTCTCTGAGCCACCCCTTCTTCTTAAAGGGATGTGATGGGAATCCCCTCTACCCTGCCTTCCTTAGGGCTCCATGAGAATTACAGGAGGTATGGGATCCACAAACACTCTGTAAACTGGGAGGGGCCGACCTGTTCAGGTCATTATGAGAAGTGACTATAAACCAGGGGGCAAGTAGTGTCACAGGCTACAGAAGAGAAAGAAGGAAAGGAAACGTGAGCGAGGAGAGATTTCTTCTACCTATTAGGCCTTTGTTGAGATTTAAAGATGGAGATACCCCAGTGTAGCGACGGACACAAAGCCATGCCCATACCCACATGCATGTACACACACATATCACATCCACATATGTGCACAATATTCATGTACACACACAACCATAAACCTCCACATACGCATGGATATCCACGTAGACATGTGCAAATATATGGACACATACAGACCCATTATACATGCACATTGTACAATGCACCACATGGGACCACACCACCTGCACACCACAATACGGGAGGGTGGAACAACAATGCACGGGCCCAATGTTCCTGCACACAGGCATGCATGTGTACATAGCAAACCCTCACACACGCCCCTCACCCCTGTGCACACTGCCTACGTCTAGCCTTCGATTGGCTCCTGTCTGCATCACTGCCTCTCCCATGCCTGATCTCATCAAGTCCTGCCCATCATGGTGCTCACTGCATTCTCTGTGGTGATGATCTTGACAGTGGCTGTGTTCTCCTCGGGGCTTTCTGTGTTCTGTCCGCCTCCCCTGAAGCCCGGAAGGCTGGATCTGGATCTGGGGCTGCCTCCCAGCAGGTTCTGAGAACTGATCCTGAGAACAATAGGAGTGCCAACAAGAGGAGAAGAAATTGTGGCTTATCTGTTCATTTCCTGAGCCGCAGCCCCAGGTGCCTTCCCTTTCAAGGACATTAATGACATCTGCGAGAAGGCTGTTCTCCAAGACATGGTTTAATAAATAGGGACCTGATTCAATTTATTTAAAAATGGATTTGAAACTTGAAGGATGCCTGAAGCGAAACAACCTCCTGGTGGTGGTGGCGATGGTGGCAGAGATGACGGTGGGGTTTCTTTCCCCTGAAAAACATAAAGCATGATTCCTGTCCTAAAGAGACCCCCAGCTGGAATTCCCGAAGTGAAGGCAGTTCATCTTCCTCCCAGTGCCTGACGGAGAGCACAGGCTTGTGGGAGGGCACTGGGAATGTGGGCAGCATCTAAGGGCAGCTGCACTGGCGGCAGCTTTGTTTCAAAGGGATTCAAACCCAGTAAGAGGTTAACTGATGCCATCCCACTGTCATTGTGGTTTTTCATTTTAGGGCCATCGGGGGTTTTATTTTAAATTCCTTTATTCTTCACTTATTTGTGTGTTGGGAGCTAAGTTCAAATAATTTGGTAGGTTTTGCATGGTCTGATAAAACCCTGGAAATTCCAATACCCTGTCATGACTGAACAGGCAGGCGGCCCGAGCCCCTCTGCACAGGCACGTGGGGAACTCGCGCCCCAGGAGGTTCTTCACACTGTGTTTTGAAAGCTGTGATGCCAATTTGTGTTGTTTTATCATTTTCCGCCAGTAGTTTTAAAAATTGTTACTTTAAATAGCCAGCTACTAAGAACATTTTCCCTTTCTCGTTGCCGCCTCTGTGGGATTCAGCCATGAGATTCAGCTCTCTCTCCTCTTAATGAGTCTTTGTTTGTCATATTTTGATGTCCTTGAATGTGTCCTGGGGCGGTTTCAATGTCCTGGGGAGGGGTGTTGGTGCAGCCTCTGACACAGAAGGAACTATGTTAGGGGACTGGGTTTCAGAGGCTGTGGGCCAGGTTATACACTAAGGTCAAGTGTCCCCATGGGCTGCTGCCTTCCCCACAATCTTCCTGTTTGGCAAGACACCTCCCCATCAGTGTCAAGAATTCCAGAAAACGTGTGTCAGGTGAGAAGGGGTTGCCCTTCCTGCCTCAGCCAGCCTCCAGGCATTTTTAAGAACATGTTTCCCAGGCAGAGGGTACTTTGACAGAGGAGTCCATCAGTGCCTTCTCATTAGAGAGGAAAGAGAGGTATGAAAAAAGACTGTGCTAGGGTCAAATGCAGGAGGCCAGTGGGAGAATCAAGAAGATTGTGCGGACTCTGACACTGCTTCCTCCTGCTTGGCCAAGCCCAGAGCTGTGCACAGTGGCCTGGCTGCTGCGACCATCAGGCTCAGAGGCCTGGGGGAGAAGGGGGGAAGCAACCATGTAACTCCCCAGGACCCTCCCCAGAACCCCCCAGGGCAGCTTGTCATCCTCCCTTGTGTCTCCCCTCCTCTAAAGCTGGGACACTAAGACTTCTTAGGGTGCTGTGAAGACTAAGTACCTAATACACGTAAACTCTTCACACAGCACCTGATCCACAACAAGTACTTCTTATCATTCCAGATTGTAGTCTCCGAGCCCTAGGTCTGTCCAGATGATGATGTCTCCATCGTCATCAGCATTGTGTGTTTACTGCTTTCTTCGTTCATCCAGGGATGTTCCCAGCTACTCTGGAAGCTGAGGCGGGAGGAACTCTTAAGCTGTGATTGCATCACTTTACTCCAGCCTGGGTGACAGGGTGAAACCTTGTCTCAAAATAATAATAATCATTATGGCTATTATAAATAATATTGTTATTCCGGGGAAAATCTACTTGGCGTTCGCCCTTGCCCAGGTGCCATGCTGAACATTCTGACTGTGTTCTTCCAGTAACCAAAGTGCTTTGTGGCTTGTTGTGAAGTTGCCTCGTGCAGGCTGGGGAATTTTGCAGACCAGAAGTCAAAAAATCTGTGCTCTATTTCCAACACTGTGGCCCTGGGCAGTTGATTTTCTCTGAGCCTTGACTTCCCTTCCATAGAATAAGGTGATGAGACCTTTGGGACTTTTGGAGCCAAAAGAGACTCTCCTCCATAGACAGTGCACCATCTTCCCTACTTTCACATCATCTGGGGGGCTCCTGCCAGACAGAGTTTGAACCAAGGGCAGGCAGTTTGCACCAACCTAAATCACCATCACCCACTATGTGCCTACCAAGAGGGTGGCACTGGGCTGGGTACGGAGGAACCAGTGCTGTACTTGCTTCTGGGGAGATCTGTGCAGAGACAGACTGTAAAAACCTTTGTGCACTGTCTTCTCAGGGCACCCTTGGAGCACTGTGGGAGCAATGCAGGACCCACCTTCCTTAAGGAGGGTTTCCTGAGCTAGAGGAACTTCTGGGATTTTCTTAAATGTTGGGGGAAGAAAGCTTAACCTGAGAGGAATGGGTTTTACAAAGGAAGTGAGGAGAGGAGCTAGAGGAGAAGGAGAAGGCAGAACAGGCAGGGGAGTAGAAAAAAAGCAAGATAATGAGGCAGCCAGAGCCATGCCTGCTGCATGGCACACAGCGGAGTATCCATCGACGTTTGCTGGATGAATGGATAATGACGGGTTAAAGCCAAGGAAGACATGGGGTCTCAAGGGGAAGCTGCCCTTCAGCATGAAGAGAGCCCAGCAAAGTTCCGGTCCTGACAGTGATCTTGTCCGGACTCCAGAATGCTGGAGACAGCAGAACAGCAGAACGCAGTGCCTGATTCAGTGAATAATCTGTGCATCCCAGGGGTGAAGGGTTTCTATCAGGCTCTCTATGCTGCTGCTAATTTATCTGATAGACGTGTTAGATACAGCATTTGGGGGAAATGGAGTACTCATCTCGGGATAAGGACCCTGTGAACGCCATATTGTGGCAAAGAACAATTTTAAGCCTGTGCTAATAGATTAAGCTACTAGAGTGATTATTTTGAACAAAGAGAGTGGTGGAGAGTTCTACAGCCAGCCTGAGACTAATCAGGAGGAGTAAAGAGTGATAATTTAATCATATCAACTCATAACATGGGATACTAATAGTCACTGTCACACTACACCAGCTGAAGGAGGTCTCTGAACCACACAGACCAAGTTCCAGCTTTTGCTACTTTCTGGCTGTTTGACCTTACAGAAGTCACCAGGCCAGGAGGAGCTTCAGTGTCCCCATTTGTAAAGTGGGAACACAAATGCCCAAGGCACAAGACATTGTGTGTGAAGAATCGGGACAAGGCGTGGGAGAATGTTCAGTAAACTGCAAGTGGCTGGGTGGATATTGGGTGCCATGGGAGCCAGGAAGGAGGCGCGTGATTTGTAAACACTGCCTAAAAGCAAACAGAGTGTGATCGTATACCACGAAATGCACAAAGGGGTGCACTCTGCAGAAAGCCTTATGAACCCCTTCTGTAAAGCAACTCCTTCATCCCCTCTACACGTTAGCTTCTTGTGACATGGACATCTGTGTGGGCAGCGTCTGCAGGGCCAGCAGCGCCACTCGTGAACACTGGGGAGAGTGTAAAGGAGGCCCACCAGCAGGCTGCAGGGAACCTTCAGGAACTCGGCATGTCTTGGACGTTCAGTAACACGACAGGGCAACAGCATGCCTCCCTGTCACATTTGTGCACACCGGGAAGCCTGCTCTTTGCAGGACTTGTGAAATACACATTACCATTGCCTCCGTTGCTTTTTCTGGTGAATGAAGCCCAGAGGATGATGCTGGGAAACTTTTTTGTACTCTGATAATTAGCAGTGGGTGAATTTCGAGGGGCTTCTGTTGGACAAACCCTGGAGGCTGAAAATTGAAAAACCAAAACAAAATAAATGGAGAAAGGTTATCTTTAAATAGATTTAATACTTAGAAAAGATACTGCGGGCAAATAAATGTAAATATTTAGAGGGATAATGAGAGAGGCATACTTCTCAGAAAGTCTTCTCACATTAGGCAAGTTTGGATTCATAAATGTCACAGATTGGATGACGCAGGGCCCTTCTTTGAAAACCTTGAGTGCCTTCCTTTGTAAAATAAAGGCTCAATCTCTCAGCTCATGACCAAGGCTTTTCATGATCCGCCTGTGAACTTCGTTTCAGGCCTCACCTACTGCTTCTCCCCCAAATGCCTTCTCTCCTGTGACTTTTGCGCAGCTCTGTTCTTGCATTGTTTGACAGACATCCCTGAATGCTTCTCACTTGCAGACAGAGGTATGATCTGGAGCTCAGTAGTGGTGGCTGGAGTCTGGCTCACCCGGGAGTGAAAGTGCCTGGGGGGTCAGAGAAGAAGTCAAGGTGGGAGACCCAGGAATCCTCCAGGCTTTGTGATGGGCAGGAGAAGAGCAGTGAGCGGCCCTGCAGTCTGGGAGGGGCGCGGAACAGAGCCCAGTGCTGGGGAGGAGAGTGGTGAAAGCAGTGAAGAGAGCATCTCATGCCAGGTGGTAGAGAGGGCTCTGGAAGGGTGAAAACGGGACTCTGCCCAGTGGGTTTGGTGACTGGGAGGTGGCCGGTGGCCTTGGCAGGACTGTAGGGCACATACCTTTTCTTTGCTCACTCTCTTCTCTTGCCCGTGATGTCTTTTCCCACCACAGACCCTCTGTGGCCAATGCCACCTTCCAAGAAGTGGTCCCAGGCATTGCTGCTGCAGAGTTATTAACACATCGTTTGCCTTCAGGTTAGGTACGCTGGCCTCCTCTGCGGCGTCTATGGGCAGCAGCCATTTCCAGGCCAGCGAGGGACCTCCTGTTTCCTTCTGGTTGGTCCTAAGAACTTGGAGTGTGTCTCCTGTGCTGCCAGGGGACAGGAGGCTGCAGCCTATCCTCCTAAAAGGCCTGGCCCTGGCATGGTTCTCCTTGTCCTTGGCAGTGACTTCAGCCACTGTCCATACTTGGGCATTGTGGTGTTAGTGTTTTTAAAGGGTGAGAGTTTTTAGCCAGTGGAAAATTTCCATCAATGAAGGAGTCACTGTCCTCTTTAGGGTTAGCTTTGGTGGCAGTCACTGTGTCCACAGAATGGTGCCATGACCCAGATCCTGTGTTAAAACTCATGGATGGGTTTGTCTCCTGTATTGTATGTGGTCTGTTTACCCGGAGTGTGGAGGGCTTGTTTGCACATGTGAGGCCCTGGGGACCTGGGTGTAAACCATTCCCATCCCCTCACCATTTCCTTTGTGTGGCATTTACTGACAGGTAAGAGGAGAAAAGATTAGCTGCGTGTTGCCTCCCCTTTCCCAGTCTTCTGTCAGGTTCTCTCTTGCAAAGTGAAATAAATTAATATTTACTTCTAAAATCCTGGTTCATGGTATATTTTCCCAGTTAAATGAAATTGAAACAAATGGGAAAAGATGAAAAAACAGATCTCGGTTTACTCTAAAAAAACAAATCAGTCTAAATGTATTGATAGTTTCCACTCAGAATAGCTCTCCAGCTCCAGGTGAATTCTATCAGTCCAAATCAAAAGTTCCTTCCAATCCATAATGTTAGAACCTCTGGAGCCCACCCCGGAGGAACCTTTTCCATTTTTCTCTCTGAATTAAACATGACCCACCTGTTGACACGGCCCTTCTCACTCGCAGAGACAGGAATAATCACAGGGTTAGGATGAGACCCTCCAAGCCAGTTGGGCCCTCCCCAGAGAGAGCGCAGAGTCAGAAGAGGCGGGGAGCGGGAGGCCACCCAATGCCAATTGCAGGCCAGGAAAGGACCCGGACATGTCGTGAGTGGGACCTCATGGAGGCTGCCCGAGCACACTTGCTGCTCCCTACACCTCCTGGGAGTCATTGCTCCCCGATCTGCCAGGAGCCCATCCCTATGCCTCCCCTGGGACCCCAACACCGGCATAGGCTGCCCGGCAGGAGCCCAGCTACTCCATAGCACAGTCATTCACTGTGCCCTGTGCCTGCACCATGAGACTCGGCTTCCTCAGAGGACTGTGGTTTTCTAGTGCCCAGCGTGGCATCTGACACCTAGTGGATCATCAGTCAGCGAATACGGAGCGTATGCTGTGCGCCAGGCAATCAGCTTGGCTCTGCAGAAACAGTTGTGACCAGGCAGACATGGTCCTGCCCTTGTGGAGCTTGCAGTCTACTGGTAGCTGGTAAGGTGACAGAAGTTCTGTAGAGTGAAAGAATGAGTGATTGACATGTTAGAATACCTTCCAGGCAGCAGCAGGTATTTAAGAAAGTGTGGTCGAGGCTGGGCACAGTGGCTCATGCCTGTAATCCCAGCACTTTAGGAGGCCAAGGCGAGTGGATCACTTGAGCTCAGGAGTTCAAGACCAGCCTGCGTAATGTGGAGAAACCCTTTTTCTATCAAAAATACAAAAATTAATTAGGTGTGATGGCATATGCCTATAGTACCAGCTACTTGGGAGGCTGAGGCAGGAGGATGGCTTGAGCCCAGGAGGCGGAGGATGCAGTGAGCTGAGATCGCACCACTGTACTCCAGCCTGGGCAACAGAGTCAGACCTTGTCTCTAAAAAAAAAGAAAAAAAAAGTGGTTGAATGAGCGAATGAATGAAGGAATTGAAAGGTCGGTGCTGTTATTGAGCACCCACTTTGCATATAGAATCTCTTTCCATTCTCCCAGGAATCCTCTGGAGAACACATTTTAGTCACTGTTTTACAGATGAGTAGACTGAAGGTTGTGGGCAAAAGTGTCTTGTCCAGGTCTCATAGCTTAGAAATGGTGGAACTGATGTGCGAAGCCCCGTCAGTGCAGCACAAAGCACATGCTCTCTCCACCTTGGCATTCAGACTTACCTGCAAATGAATGGGTGTCCCTGACACCCCTCTGTAAGTCTGAAGGCTCTCTTATCCTCCAGCTAAATAACTCCAGGCCCCTTTGCTTTCCTCTTGTGTCTGTTTTCTAATCCTTCACTCATTTTTGCAGCTCTGAGATCTCAATTCCCTGTCTTTTGTTTCTCATCTCAAGATCAAAGACAGTTGTTATTTAAAAGCAGCCCAGAGCTGGCAGCATGAGGGATGTGGGGTATTAGCACCAGCTGGCATTTGGATCTTGCCTGGAATCTGGCAGCTTGGCACTCCAGAGAAAGGCCTGGCCGTAGAATCCATGAGGTCCCATCCCCTGACTGATACCCAGAAGACTCCTGTCCAGCCCTGTGGCAGTGAGTTTCTACCAGCAGGCCTTCCCCCAAATAGTTCAGGCATTAGTGTTGCTGGACGGAGGACACCTGGGGAAGATCAGGCCTGCCGGGCCTTTGCTGCTTCCTAGTGTGATACAGATCTTCACACAGAGGCAAGCTCCCTGAGTGTGGAAACATAGCCCAGGATGGACCTCATGCCTTTATCACTGCCAGATGGACTGGCTATAAATTTCCAGGAGCACCCCCCAACCGCTACTCCTGACACTTGCAGTAAATAACTCCCACAAGGCCTTCCAGCCCTCCTTCTCTAGGTAGCCCCACACCTCCTGGAAGCAGCTTGGCATCAGGAAACAACCTTGGACTCTGGGTTTGAACTTGGGTTCCACCATTTGCCACAGCTGGGAACCTGACCACGTTGCCCTATATTGCTGAACCTCATTCTGATCATCTGTAAAATGGGCATGAGAGCACGCACAGCCTTGTAGAAAGGATCGGTGGAGAATGGACATGCTACCACAGTGCACTGGTTGCTCCTAAGCTGTAGTGGTGACTCGGTTGTTACGCTGGACCGGGAAGTAGGCGCGGTGTGACCTTTCTCTTGCCCTTCTCCCACAGGTCACCGAGGAGGAGCCCAGCTCCAACCATACCGTCATGATCCAGGAGACAGTCCAGCAAGCGTCCGTGGAGCTTGCTGAGCAGCACCACCTGGTGGTGTCCTCCGACGACGTGGAGGGCATTGAGACGGTGACTGTCTACACGCAGGGCGGGGAGGCCTCAGAGTTCATCGTCTACGTGCAGGAGGCCATGCAGCCTGTGGAGGAGCAGGCTGTGGAGCAGCCGGCCCAGGAACTCTAGAGGACATGTGGCATCGGATGGCCACAGAGTGGGGCTGCCAGGCTCTGCAGGCACCCAGGGTGGGGAGGCCGCCCTTCCTGCCCGACCCACGGAATGGTGCTCTCCTTTGCCCTCCCTGCCCGGCAGCCTGATGGGACTCTCCTAGTCCAACTTGGGGTGGGCAAGGCAGTCAGCATCACCAGCAACACCACAGGACCCTGTCCCCAGCATAGACACACACCCCCTGACCCTTACCATCTGCTTCCTGAAAGATTTCAGCGTCAGCTCCCCTATACACCCCCCCACACCTTCACCCCTTGCTTCAGGGTTCAAACAGAGAGTCCCAGTGCCCCTCAGCATCTTCCCTGAATCACAGCCCCAGCTCCTTAACCCCCATCTAGGTGCCAAATGTTCATCTGCAGCTGCTCTGCAGCCTGGTGAGAGGGAGACAGCCATCGCGTAAAAAGTGACCTTACGGGTTTTTAATCACTGCTGAGTGGGGTGGGGGTAGTGGGATTGTCCTGGCTTTGTCGACAAAGTCCCACTTCCCTGAGTATCGAGTGCCCTTGTTATCAAGTGAGGTAAATTCACCCCGTCACAGGGTCTCGCCCTACCATCCTGGAATTATTTCGCTTTTAAGATAAATGCACTATTTCACTGTTCGCCTCCCTTTCTAAGGAGGTGAGGTGGATGGAATAAAAACAGTTCCTGTCTAATGCTTTGGTTCCTCAGGCGGGATGGCTTACATTTCCGCTTCCCAAGTTGAAATCTTGAATTTGGGGCTGACCCAGAAGGACCCCATCCAAACCCAGGCCCTTAAAATGCAGACGATGAGGCTCTTTCCTCTGCGTTGAGGTTTGCTTTGGAAACTTTTTGAGGTTAATGATCTCACCTTCCATTTCCTGGCAACCAGCATTTGATTTGTTGCCAGCCAAGAAGTGGCAGTGCCCTCTTCTCCACTGTGTATTTGGTAGGAGCAATGCACTGACCATCAAAGGCGTCATAACACAGGACTATGTGACCAAGGTTTCTAGTCAGGGTGCTCCACATAGATGCCATACGTTTGGAACTCCTGCTCTGTGCACAGCATTGTGGGGGCATTGACTTGAGTCCTGCTATACCCAGCCCAGCCCTGGGGTGTCTTGACATTTTCAGCGTCTGACACCCTGAGGTCAAGGTTTGCTTCCTCCAAGAACCCTTTCTTGCAATGAAATCCGATGCAAGTTTAGAAGCAAATAAAAGAGTACCCGCCCTGTTGAAGAGGGCAGAGTTTACTTGGCCCTCCCTGTTACTAGCCCTCTCACCTCACCCCAGCAGGGCCTGAGGGCACCTCCTGGGAGAAGCTTAAAAGCTGCTGCTCTGATTCAGGTAGGACAGTGACTCCTTGCCTTAAGCAAGGAAGAGGGGGAACGCTGCTGGCTTAGGATGAGTTAGGGAAAGCTTCACGGTGGAGGTGACCTGTGATAGGGCCTGGGAACCTAGATGGGCTTTGTACCTCCAGGGATTGGGGTGGGAGGGAGCGAGAAAGGAATTCCAAAGAAGAGTCACAGTGCCCCCTGGGGCGGGCAGTGTGGGAGGTGAACTTAAACCATGAGCATTTGTGTTTGTCTGGGGGCAACTCGAAAGGGAAGGGCGGAAAGATCAGCAGAAGCCAGATCCTAGAAGAGCAGGGCTGCGAAATGGTGGATGTGGATTTTACCCTGTCAGCTGTGGGGCAGGCAGTAGCATTTGATAGAGGAGGGGAAGGGCGAGGAGGTCAGGGTGGTTCTCCAGAATGAAACATCTTGCCCATGCATCGGCGTGGTCTGTGGTGAGATGGGTGAGTGCCCAGCTCGCAGGCAGAGGACCTGGGCTCCAACCCTGCTCTGTCACTTATCCACGTGACCTTGCCATGCCACCACACCTCTCAGCCTTAGTTTACCCATCTCTGAAATGGGTCTGAGGATAATCGCTGACTCCTGATGATTAAGACGATTAAATGAGTGAAGCCCTGAAGCTGTTAGAAGTGTCCTGGCCCACACTCTGGAAATATCACAGATTGCTTGTATTCCTGGCATGGGGGTCTTACACATGAGTATCCCTCAGACTCCTCCCTCAAAGGCATAAGATAGCGGGAGAGGGGGGCCATGAAGGTGACCTGGGAGGACTCCCAGGGTGTGCTCCGTGCTCTGAGCAGCCTGAGTGCGGAGCCTGCCCTGCCTGGGCACACAGACCCTGTGTACTTCCCTTCCCTTCCCGTCTCCTTGGATTACGAGGAAATGCAGAAAGCTGAGGTGAGACATTGCCAGTGGTCCTGGCTGACCAGGCCTGGTGGGTGTGTGGGTGGGGCAGGCAGGAGGCCTGGTTCTCCACGGTTCTTTCCTGGGGAGCTGATGCTGGGCTCAGAGGGGAAGCTTTCAAAGCCAGGGGTCCATTCATGTGACTGTGAGATGGAGCTTCTCACTGCTCCCGACCCCCTTGGCTGTTGTTTTTGGGTGCTTTTTGACCCCAGGTGTTTTTTTGTGTCAGGCAAGGTGAAAGCTTGTGCTAAAAGGCTGAATTCTCTACCTCTCTGTTTTAGAATGTGTGTTAAGTACTTACTGTGTGCCAGATACCATACGAGGCCCTTTCATGGGCATCTTCCTATTCAGACTTCCTGTCCACCTGTGTCTTCCTAAGACTGAACACTGGCCCTTCTGTGTTGGGATTATGGGTGTTCGCATCACAGCAACCCAGGGAGTTTGGTGCTATTGTTAGAATTTTACTGATGGGAACTGTTAGCACAGGGAGGGTTAGTAACTTGCTCGAGGTCACACAGGAAGTGGCAGAACCAGGAATTGAGCTCAAGCAATATCTGCACTCATAACCAACGTGCCTTCTGCCAACTCTTCTCTTGCTTTTACAGCTGAGAAGACGGTGGCTCAGTAAGTAACCTGTTTTGGGGGGCACTTGAGGCTAGGAAGGGATGCGTGTGGGACTTGAACGCAGGTATGAAGTTCTTGTTCCCCCAGGTACTTTTTACCCTCCCTGTGCCGTCCTGTTTCTCTGTCTGTCAGCCCTGACACCAGGAAGGCAGTGCAGGACCAGGACATGGAGGACAGAGGCGAGGTGCCAGATTGACTACAGGGAGCTGAAGCCCAGGGCCATGTGGCCAAGTGTGAGCAGAAGTCATTGCAAGGACAAGAGACCGACCGAGGGCTGGCCCAAGGTCAGAGACAGGGTGGAGGCACGAGATGGGGACCAGCCCAGAGTGCTCTGTAATGCTTGGGCTGGGGAGGAGGCCAAGGCAGCATTCAACTGGCCTTGCCCTGGAAGAGCCCTGGCACCTCCCACAGACGCACCTTCACAGATGACAGCCACCTCACACATGGATGGGCTTTGCCTCTGTCGTGTGGACAGGCCTCCAGGCTCACATCTACTGAGAGAAGGGGAGAAGGGCAGTTTTTGAATTAAAGAGCTGAAGCCCAGGCAAGACAGACCTGGCCCAACCTCACTCTCAGCAGGTGTGTCAGTTTGGGCAGGCTGGACCACCTCTCCCCCATTAGCAATGGGGTTGATAAGATAACAATTGCTGCAAGGCACAGATGCTCCGTGTACATCAGGGACTTGCAAAGAACTTTCTGTTCATTGGGTATTTGCTTCTCAGGACAGCATTGGGAAGGGTGGGTGTTCTCACCCGGTGCATAGATGGAGAAGTTTATCAAATAACCGTAGTGTTAGAATTACTGGGAAAATGTTTGTGATGTGCTCAGCACAGTCACCGAGGTGGAGGAGAGGCTCCACTTCATAGCGCTCAAACATGAACATGGCCTTGCAACCTGGCTGTGCAACAGCAAGTTTGAGATGCGTTAGTTGCTCTGAGTTTCGCATCTTTGACGAGACAGGGACTCGTATAACCTGTATCTATGGGGCTAATTTGACAAATTAATTTTTCTTGTAATAAGTATTTAAAATTCATTCACTCTTGTCACTGATGCTTTTCCCCTCGTTCTTCAGTTCCATCTTTCAAGGCTGCAGAAAAAAAGACCATTTGATTCCAAATCCATCCCACCACTCCACCCCTTTTAAAGTTCAAAATGGGCCGGGCGCGGTGGCTCAAGCCTGTAATCCCAGCACTTTGGGAGGCCGAGGCGGGCGGATCACAAGGTCAGGAGATCGAGACCATCCTGGCTAACACGGTGAAACCCCGTCTCTACTAAAAAAATACAAAAAACTAGCCGGGCGAGGTGGCAGGCGCCTGTAGTCCCAGTTACTCGGGAGGCTGAGGCAGGAGAATGGCGTAAACCCGGGAGGCGGAGTTTGCAGTGAGCTGAGATCTGGCCACTGCACTCCAGCCTGGGTGACAGAGCGAGACTCCTTCTCAAAAAATAAATAAATAAATAAATAAATAAAGTTCAAAATGAACTGTCCATCCTGCCCTTGGGTGAAATCCAGGATTCCATCAGTCTCCCCACAGTGGGAATAGTTTTAGGTCATAGTGGGAAATCTTTGGCAATCAATTAACTAGACTAATACTCTGCTGGAGGAAAGGGGAAAAGTGCTGAGGGGGAGACTTAATTTGCCATGCATCACAAAATATTCCAAGTACATGATTTTCAAGTCAGCTCAGCCCTTCTCTTAGCCATGACGGGGACATGTTTGGGTTTGATTTTAAAAATTCTAATCTATCACTGTCACCATTCCTGCTGCAATTTAAGGCTTCGGTGGTTTGTGGTAGATAACAGTTGTTATACTTCCTGCAGGCTAAGAAGGCAGTGATGGTTTGGTTTATTAACTATCACAAAGTAGACAAAAGGGAGAAGAAAGGTCTATGTAGACAGAAGAAGGCTGTGTCAGGCCAGAGGCCACGGGGGAACCAGACTGGAGAGGGGCCCCAGCTGCCTCACCTCTTCCATTCTGCACCTCTTTCCTGAGCATCTCCCATAGAGAGATGGCCCAGACAGCAGCCCTGACCCCAGGGGATTGTCATGGCCCAGGTGAAACTGATAAAGGAGGTGCAAGTGACAGAACTGCCTGCAGTGAACACTTAGGTCACATGCAGGTGCCTTGAGGGCAGTTGGCCTCAAGAGACAGATTCTGCAGGGCCTGGGGGAAGGGTGCTCACCCAGCTTCTGTCCTGTGTAGATCATAGCATTATTGACTGTAATAATTAATAGAGTCCGCCCAGTCCAGGCGTTTCTAGAAGCCTATCAGCTGGCACTCTGTAAAGAAGAAGTGTGGATAATCCCAGCACTTTGGGAGGCCAAGACGGGTGGATCACAAGGGCAGGAGTTCGAGACCAGCCTGACCAACATGGTGAAGCCTTGTCGCTACTAAAAATACAAAAATTAGCCAGGGGTCCTGGTGGCAAACCTGTAATCCCAGCTACTCAGGAGGCTGAAGCAGGAGAATCCCAGGAGGCGGAGGTTGCAGTGAGCTGAGATCACACCACTGTACTATAGCCTGGGCGACAGAGCGAGACTCCGTCTCAAAAAAAAAAAAAGAAAAACAGAAGTGTGGATATGTTGTGAGCAACTGAATTGTGGCCGTGTCAGGTCAGAATCCCGGGTTGGAGTCATCAGTTCACCCCTTAAGAGCTGGGAACATCGCATGTTCTCTGAGCCTCAGTTTTTCCATTTCTAAAATGGGGGTCACAGTAGCACTTTCCTCATCAAATTGCTGTGAGGCTTTGATAAGATGATGCATACCAGTTTTCTGGCCTGTGCAGGCATCCAAGGAGGGTTAATTCTTATAGTCCTTGTGAGTATTGCCATCATATGTATTCTATAGTAATCATATTGGATGCATGAGTGGCAGAACAACCTGGAGGCCGAGTTCCCTTGCAGGAACCCCAGAGGCTGGGGGAGCCTGGAAGGGGCTTCTGCATTTGCAGTGTTCAAGAGTGACGGTCAGAGAGCGACGTGAATGCAGAGCAGAGACTACGAAACAAGACCAGAAGACCAGGGCCGGCGGGACTGAGGGAGACAGTCATACTGCTTCATTTCACAGGTGAGCAAACTGAGGCTCTAAGAGGGAAAGGGGTTCCCTTGATGGCACAGGGCAAGTGACTCTCTGAGACACTCCTGCTTGGCCCCATTAGTGAGGCGTGTGTCTTCAAGGTCTGAGATTCCTGCCGCAGTCCCAGGAAGGCTTGTTCCTGGTGCTCTACCCTCTGAGAGCACCCTCCATCCTGGCTGTTGCTGACTCACTGCCCAGACCTTTTGGAGAGACACCTGGGAAGGGGTCATTGCAAATCCACCCCCACTGCAAGGACAAGCCCCTCCCATTGGGGGGGGGTCGCTCGGAGCAGGTGCAGCCGTCAGTGAGAAGCAGTAGCAGTCACTTCACATCCTGAGCCCACTCTGTCCTCCCTTCAGTGTGATTCAGACACCACGTGTCTGCAGTGTTGGGAGCTCTGGCAGCCTGCAGAGGGAAGGGACCCTAAGCCTTGGACCCTATCGGGCCAGAAGTCCACCTGGCCCACCAGAACTTTAAAAGCTGTCCCAAAGTGCCTTGTTTATTTGTGGTAAGCAAAGATTTTCTTGGAGTATCTAGAAACCTAAAGCTATTTGTTCCCTCTGTTCTTCCCCTTATCTATCCCTGACCTTCTCTGTAAGTCTCTAAAGTGGGAGGTTGATACTGACCTACCAGTAGAGGGGAAGACTGTATGAGAAACACACATAATCACACTGGCAGAGGATGCATGCCTGACCTGGAGCAGCCACTAGCATCCCACTCCTGGTGACAGAGCCATTTCTCAAACGGGGGCTGATCACATGGAGGGCTAGAGCACCTGCTCCCCTCATGCGGCATCCCCAATCCACACTGCTCGGCTCCCTAGGTAACACAATGTTTGCTGCATCTCTAGAATTTAACATGTCTCCTGGAGGTATTTTCACGTAGCCAAAATCTACAGGTTGAGTGCAGTGTAACTGGGAGATTTTCTTTGACCGAAGCCCTAGGAACTGTCAGGCGCCTTAAGTGTGCAGAGGGTAATCCCACTCCCTGCAGGCCAGACAGAAGGACGAAGAGGACCAAGGTACACACTCCGCCTTTTGTGTTCAGGTCAGGTCCATTAACAGTGTTTATTCTGCCCTCATGATGCCTGGATTCCAGAGGCTCAAAAGATAAGGCTTGTACCAGTCACAGACATTCCTCCAAATCCTAGATGACAAGGAGGACTGGAGGAGGTTGTGGTTGGGAGAATGTTCTGGGCTAAGGGGAGCAGGGAGGAGGAGAGTCCCACAGACGTTGGAAGCTAATGTACTGGGCACGTCTGCCAAGAACCCTGGATCTGAACAGCAGCTCTTAACTCTGTAGGGCTGCTTAGCTCTTTGCAGGCTCTGATGACAGCCATCGACCTACTCCCCAGAAAAATGTGTGCACACACAAAACTTGAGCACAGTTGTAGGACGTTCTTGGGCCCCAAGTGAAGGATTTTTGATCTAATTTAGTTGTGCAGCTTTGGGCAAGTCACTTGAGCTGCTGGCACTGCAGTTTCCTTCCATTGAAGGGTGACCGTGACAGTGAGTGTTCCCTGAGTGCTGATTACGCCAGCCTCAGCCACGGGGCTCCCTACCCAGGCTGACCGACCCCAGCTTGGTGCCAGCAGAAGGTGGATGTGGGGGACTCATGGACTGCCCTGAAGAGCAGAGGAGCATGGCCCTTCTCTGCTTCTGGGATGGCCCCACTTTACAACCTGGGCAGTGAGAAGAGAACAAGTTTTGAACGTAGAGGAACCTACATCCATTCCTTAGCTCTACTAGCTGTGTTCCCTGGGACACATATCCTTTGATTTCAGAGCCTCAGTGTCTTCATCTGAAAAAGGAGGGTAGTAACATGCTTACAGCTGTTGTATAAGATCTGTTACCTGCCTAGCACCTCACCTGACCCAGAGCAGGTGCTCACCTGAGTGTGACAGCATTTCTAGGGAGCCAGGAGCTGTGGTCTCTTTCCCCATCTCTGCCATGGACTCTCTGAGTGGCCTTGCATTGTTTGGACCTCAGTTTCCCTGGCATACAGTTAGGGGTTTGGAGTTGGAGGATCTCTGAGGTCCCACCCAGCTCTCATGCATTCTGGGGTGGTGGTAGCCCTGGAGAAGGAAGGTGTCAGCTCAGTATGGAGGAGTCTGGGATTGGGGTGATGGATATGGAATGAAGCTCCATTCCACAGCTCGCTGGCTCCACAGCCTCAGGCAATGTGCTCAGTCTCATTGAGCTTCAGTTAGCTCATTTATAAATGGGGATGTTTGCACCATCGGTAGGGTTGATACAGTATTCTACACCTTGTCATCTAGGATACTTAGCACACAGCACGTACTCAGTATTTGATAGCTGATACTACTCTGTTTGCTCAAAGACAGTGTTTTGGTTTTTCGGTCCTTGGAGGATTCTTGATAGAGTCATGGCCTTCTGCAGCCATGTAGGGTTTGGCAAATGTTTTTGGTAGAGCCAGGTAGATACTTTGTTTTGTTGGCCACATGGTCTCCACTGTAACTATTCAACCGCGCCATTGTAACATGAGAGCAGCCATAGATAGTATGCAAATGAGTAGGTATGGTTGTGTTTTCATAAAACTTTATTTATAAAAATAGGTAGTGAGCCAGATTTGGCCCACAGACCATAGTTTACTGACCCCTGTCGTAGATGCTCTGGTCTACAGGGCCAGACTCGCAGAAATTTCCAGGGTATTTGTGTTTTATTTTGATTTCCACCAACCAAGCACTTCTACACTCATAATCAAATCACTGGCATGCCATTTTAAAGAAGAATAAACTGAGGTCCCTGGTTGATGAGTAGAGACCTTTCTGCTATGATGGATGGGAGATGGGAGGGGATGGGGTTAACCAAGATCTGATTCTGCCCCCGGTTCTGCATGTGACCCTGGAGGCACCCCTCTTCGCTCTGGGCCTCAACTTCTACTTTGTGGAAGGGGCTTTGGGATGTGGCCACATCCTCTTAGCACCTTTGTGCCCTGAGATTCCAGACCAAAGTCTCAGGGAAACAGCTACAATCCAATCAGCTTTAACGGCTTCTAATTCTTTTAAAGCTGCTCTGAGGAAATGAGACATTATTATAAGGGGGAAGATCCTTTAATTAAATTGCTGGGAAATTAGAAGGATTGAATGATTGAAACGCAGGGTGAGGCCGAGGCCGCAGCTCTCTCTGTGGATTAATTAAGAGGCTGCGCTGTTCCCTGCTCTCCCTGATGGTGGATACCGGGGGTCTGACCCCCAGGGACATTCAGCAAACCCTTTGATGGGGGGTTGGGAGAGTCTTGTCTCCTTGCAGCAACCACTCCCCACTGGGTCTCCTTTCTCTCCCCCACTCCAAGCCACCCTCCTGTTCCTGCTGCGCCCACAGCTGATGGATGTTCCCAGGATGGGCCAAGCTTAATTAAGTTGTATGATTTTTCTCAAGCTTGCAAAAGCAATTAATGCTTCCCGCCCCAGCCAGGGTTAGGGACTCTGTTTGGTTCAGCAGCCTTCCCAGGGAGGCTAGGGAATGTCCTAAAATTCAGACTCTGTGTTGCTATTTCTGAGCTCCACAGATCCCACACCTCACACCCCAATAAGTCCACTCAACCCCCAGCTCCCGTCAGGGTGGGATGTGAATTTCGACCCATACTGTCCTGTCCCTACCTGTGGCATCCCAACCTCAACACAGAGCGCCTTGCCTTTGACCTGCCCTGGCTGTGCAGGGGTTGCCTCCTGCAGGTGAGACGCACTGTCCACCTCCCCAGGCAGTAGATGGAATATTCATTTTACTTATTCTTTTCCTCACTGACTCTAGCACATTCCATCTAATTTTTTAAATGTATGCAGTATTTACTGAGAAATTCTGTCTGGAGACCTGGGCACCTAAAGCTGAACATAACTCCATCCAAAGCCTCACACAGGCTCCCAGATCATTGGGAAATGACAAAACTGAGGAATGCCTAAAGGTTTCTCCAAGGGCTGTGGCAGCCCTGAGGAGAGTCAGTTGTCCAGGATCAAGCAGGTGAAGTGTATGGCAGGCACAGAGACCTGGAGGCCAGTGAGAGCATGACCCAGAGGAAACAGTGAGAAGGAAGGAATCAACATAGGCCTGAAGAGGCAAGAAATAAGTCAGACCAGGAAGGCAGGCAGAGAAAGGGGAGAAGAGAGGGCGTGGGGAAGCTTCTTCAGAAATCCCGTATGGGGCTCCGTATGTCCCAGCTGGGTAGCTCTGAACACAGCACAGCCTGAGTCTCTGCCCCTTCCTTCCCACCAGCCCCCAAACACCACCCACACACCACACCCAAACACCACTCTCCTTAGCCCATGACTGAAGGTGGACTCTCCAAGGCTGCTCAGGGGAGCCTGAGGACTAGTCCCAGGTCACAGACCATTTGCTTCCATCTGTGGTGGGAGGAAGAGCTGCTCCAGGCCAGAATGAAAATCACGCTTATCACTCAGAGCACTGCATTCCCATGAGAGAATTTCTGTGGGTTTGTTTTGTATTGAGACGTTCTCAATGAAGGAAGCAGGGAAGCAGTGCATAGGTTTCTATGCTTCTATGTTGTCACCTGCGCCCTGTGCCCTCACAGCCGGGTGGTTTGGGTGGCATTGCCATAGGGGGCAAGTCAGATGTTTCTATGCAACCTGACTGTTGGCCTGGCAGTGCCTCCATCCCCTTAGAAAGGGTTGGTGGGCAAGCTCACTCTACCCCTGGCCCTTCGTTCACGCTAGTCCCCCTGCCTGGAGCACCCTTTTTTTTTTTTTTTTTTTTGAGACGAGTCTCACTCTGTTGCCCAGGCTGGAGTGCAATGGCGCGATCTCAGCTCACTGCAAGCTCTGTCTCCTGGGTTCACCCCATTCTCCTGCCTCAGCCTCCAGAGTAGCTGGGACTACAGGCGCCCACCACCACGTCTGGCTAATTTTTTGTACTTTTAGTAGTGATGGGGTTTCACCATGTTAGCCAGGATGGTCTCAATCTCCTGACCTCGTGATCTGCTCACCTCGGCCTCCCAAAGTGCTGGGATTACAGGCGTGAGCCATCGTGCCCGGCTGGAACAGTCTTTCTGTGCTTCTCTCCCTGCCCCACCTGCAGTTCCCAGTTACCCCAGTGCAGAGGTCTTTTTCCAAAATGTGTATTAATTTCACAAGCAATCCATTATAACCTTCTCACCGTAGACAGTTTAGACTGTAGAGATAAAGATAGGATTTCCCTTAACCACCTTCCAGAATAGCCCCATGAAGCATCCATCAGGTGTGGTTTACTATATTATATTTATTTATTCATTTAATAAATGTCTAGGTAGGACCTACTCTGTGCTGCCATTACTCTGTGTCCTAGGGATATGACATTTTATAAAACTCAAAGGGTTTATAGACTAAAACTAAAAGCAAGCATGCAGATGAGATTAAAATTCGTTAAATGATGATTTGTGCTCTATTGAAAAGTAAAGTGAGGTAAGAGAGAGAAGCTGCTGGGGAAGAAGTGTTACTTCAGACAGAATGGTCAGCCATGCCTGCCTGGAGTGAGGGCGTGGGCAGACACCTGGCCAGGGGCCACCAGGTACAGGCGCCAAGGCAGGGACAGGCACAGCCTGCTCATGGGGCACTGGGAGGCAGGTGGCTGCACACACAGAGGGAGGGAGGGACAGTGGGCAGCACAGTCAGGTGGAGAGTAGCTGGCGAGAGGATCAGAGACTGTGTATTTGGTTCCCAGTGAGCTGGGAGCCTGTGCAGGGTTGGAAGTGAGGAGTGGCATGAGATGACTTATGTTTTGAAAGGAATGCTTGGCAGCGCTCTGGGAGGTGGACCTCTTTTCAATGCATTTTTATGCCTACATGTTTTATATATACATATATTAAATATAAATACATAATCTTTGCATCTTTCTCAAACATCAACATTGTCACTCAATGTTGCTCGGCAACCCGCTTTTCAACATCCATATATATTGGAGAATGGAGAGCTTGCTACAGGGGACATTCTTTTTAAACTGTTGCGTGCTTTTCCACAGACTCCTTGAGGTATCTCCTCAAGGCAGGGTTTTGCCTGTGAAGGGAGGTGGTCACCAGGCACTGAGTCACCGTGTTGTGGCATGTCCATTCAGCAGCAGAGCCTTAGGACCAATGACCATTTTTGAGCACTGATGCAGTGAATCCAGGCAGCTCTGTGGATGCAGAGTTCAGTTCTCCACACAAGAAACAGTGGCATCAAACCCAATCCGGGAATAGACTGCTACTCTATGTTGATGACCTGCAGAGGGAAACAGGCTTTGGAAGTCTCCCAGACCAAGCCCATGCTTCCCACATGAGGAAATGGAGACCGGGGGTTGGTGTCTTGCCCAGGGCCACTGATGAGGTAGTAGCAAAGCCAGGTCAGGAAACTGGTCTCTGCTTTCTTCTGCACCCAGAGTCAGTGCATGAGGTGGGGTCCTATGCTGTCAGCAGGCACTGTTGATGAAAGGCACGTCCTTTCATCCTTTCAGATGGTTCTTTCCCTCTCTTTCCCATGTGCATGTGCCCATCGGTACACTGCAGGCTGAGTACTCCAAGGGGTTGTGTGCATGTGCTGATCAGTACTCCACAGGGCAAGTACTCCAGGGTGTTGTGTGCATGTGCTCATTGATACTCTGCAGGGCGAGTACTCCAGAGCCTTGTGTGCATGTGCTCATCGATATGCTGCAGGGTGAGTACTCCAGGGCATTGTGTGCGTGTGCTGATCAGTACTCCACAGGGCGAGTACTCCAGGGCATTGTGTGCATGTGCTCATCGATATGTTGCGGGGTGAGTACTCCAGGGCATTGTGTGCATGTGCTGATCAGTACTCCACAGGGTGAGTACCCTAAGATGTTGTGTACATGTCCTCATTGATACTCTGCAGGGCAAGTACTCCAGGGTGTTACTTGCATGTCCTCATTGATATTCTACAGGCCAAGTACTCCAGGGCGTTGTGTGCATGTTCTCATCGATACTCCACAGGGTGAATACTCCAGGGCGTTGTGTGTATGTGCTCATGGATACTCTGCAGGCTGAGAAGTATTCCAGGGCATTGTGTGCATGTACTCATCGATACTCTGTAGGGCAAGTACTCCAGGGCGTTGTGCGCATGTGCTCATCGATATGCTGCAGGCCGAGTACTCCAAGGCGTTGTGTGCATATGCTCATCGATATTCCGCAGGGCGACTACTCCAAGGCGTTGTGTGCATGTGTTCATCGATACTCTGCAGGCCGAGTACTCCAAGGCGTTGTGTGCATATGCTCATCGATATTCCGCAGGGCGACTACTCCAGGGCGTTGTGTGCATGTGTTCATCGATACTCTGCAGGCCGAGTACTCCAGGGCGTTGTGTGCATGTGCTCATTGATACTGTGCAGGGTGAGTACTCAAGGGTGTTATGTGCATGTGCTTTTTAGTACTCTGCAGGAGAGTACTCCAGGGGGTTTCATTAATTTTCTATTGCTGCCGTCACAAACTACCACACACTTAGTAATGTATACAACACAGAATTATTATCCTGCAGTTCCCTAGGCAAGAAGTCTGATGAGGTCTCACTGGCCTGAGATCAAGATGTCTGTAGGTTATGGTGCCTTCTAGAGGCTCAGGTGGAAATTCATGTCCTGCTTACTGGGGTTCTTGGCAGAATTCAGTGACCTGTGAGATCCCCACGTCCTGGCTTGGGGCGGCCTCCCAAGGCTGCCTGCATTCCTCCTTGTGCCCCTTCCTCCATCCCCAAGCCAGCCATGGTGGCTGAGCACCTCTCACACTTTGAATCTCTCCTCCCTCTCACCTCTCTGACCCAACTGGGGTCAGAGAATCCAGGATCATCCCCCTATTTTAAGGTCATATGATGAGCAACCTTAGTTCCCTCTGCAACTTTAATTCCCTTTTGCTATGGAAAGTAACCTGTTCCCAGGTTTTGAGGATGAGGATGTAACCATCTTTGGGAGCGATTCTTTGGCATCCCACAGGGACTCTCTGCAGATCTCTGGGCTTCTGCCTCCTGCAGCCTCCTTTTCTGTGGTACTCTGTCCTGCGAACTCTCCTGTACTCTCACCTCTGCCTCTTCAACTCAGGGAGTCTGTTGGGTTCTGCCTGCCTGCCCTGACTTCCTGTGGTGATGCCCTCTGCCATGCCCAACAGGGCAGGAGCTGGCTGCTCTTCCATTCCCATCCATGGGGCCACACAGCTTTCCACTGTCAGCACGCTGCCTTCCCACAGCCCTCCCATTCCCTGTGAGTGACACAGGCTGCTGGGTTGGGGCTGGGAGACTGTCAGGATCCCTTGTCTGGTCTTGAACTCTGCATCTGCCCTTGGCTCCAGCTCTTGTCACAGAACCCCAAAGTGCTTGCCTCCTGCCTTGGCTTCAGTCCCACCCTGGTCCTGTGGTCCACCTGGAGGAAGGCAGGAGGCGCTCATTTGATGATTGTCTGGGTCCCCCTGCAGCTGGGTAAGAGCTGTCACAAGAGTGATCCATGCTCAGGTATGAAGTTTAGAAGCCATGCCGGATTGGGGAGCCCCAAATGACCATCTGGGGAGCCAGAAAGAAGGGGTGCTTGGCATCCCTTTACTCAACGCCTTTGTGTTTTGGTTGTTGACTCCTAGGCTAACATCTGTTGACTGTTCTCCGTGTGCCAGGCACATTTCTAGGCACTTGATATGCATGGTCTTGTCTAGACCTCATAAAACCTGTCCCCAGGGAAGAAAAGTCACCTATGCACATGCCACGTCATACAACTGTGCTGACACGTTGCCGGGCAGCTGGGTCCAGGTTCCATGCTCTTCCCCACCACTTCCCATGTGCGAGCACCGGGGACCAGAATGAGCCTAATCCAGGCCCCTGGACCTCTCTGGTGTAGGAGGGAAGAATCAGCCAGTCTGCACAAGCCGGTGATTCAGATGAGCGCCGGGGGTGGAGGTGGGCAGACGAGCCTGCGGTGGAAAGACCTGCTGAGCAATGATCAGTGGCTGATAAGTGGATGCTGTGGGGATCCGCTCTGGACAAGGCAGTCGTGGTCCACCCAGCTCCGCCCGGCCTTTGGACAGTCAGTGCAGGCTGTCTAGTCGGCCATCGTCCTTCAGGGGCAGCCCGAGGGGTCCCCAGGGCAGCCACTGCAGATGTGGCTGGGTCATCAGGTGGCTTTGGTATGACCCCCATGCCTGCCATCCATCTGGCTCACCAGTGCCCAGCCCACACGTGGCACAGCACACAGACGAATGAAGGAGGGGAACCAGATGTGTGTGCCGCCACTGCCGCCTGGGCCAGTGCTGGAAACCCATGTCCTTATCCCACACACCACACATACACGTCAGAAACACCAGACGCAAAAAACACATTCCATACATACACATGTACTATGGACACCACACACAATGTATCACACATACAACTCCACACACACCACACCACACACACCACACATACACGTCAGAAACACCACACACAAAAAACACATTCCATACATATACATGTACTATGGACACCACACACGAGATTATCACACATACAACTCCACATCACCACCCACCACACTGTACATACCACCACATACACGTCAGAAAACACCACACAACAAGAAATTCAGCGTTCCATACAGTACACATGTACTATGGCACCGCAACAATGTTATGACACATACAACTCCACACCACGACCGCACACACCACACATCACGTCAGAAACACCCATATACCACACACAGGCGAAACAGCATCCCAGTCTACCAGCGACGATTATTATAAACACCACCACATCAATATGTCACAACATATTAACTCCCACACGTACCATAATGCACACAGCCGACACATCACCCACACATTCATATAACCATCACACACCATATTCCACACACACACAAAACGCATTCCACACACCGACACATGCCGAACACATCAGAAACACTCATACACCAACACACAAAAAACACATTCGCATAACATACATTACACAAACACCACACCACACAAGTCACACCAGCACCATCCACCCCTATACGCACACATACCACAAAATACGCAGTACATCGGAAATACCAGCTACGACCCCACACACGAAAGACACCAGTTCTACACATTCACGCGTACCATCAGACAGCCACCATGCCCACCACACACAATACATGGTACATATACAACTCCACTACGCACACCACACATCGAGTACATTACATGATAGCACGTCCACACGCACAGCCACACCAGACAGTACGATTACATAGGCAACACACCACGGCACACCGACAGCACAGTACAGACATAGCAGGACTCGCACACGCAACACCACACACAGCCACATTTACATATGCAAACTCCGACACGCACACCACACCACAGTAGCATGTTGTTGACATTGCAACGTCCACCACCGCACACCACACACGAGTACTATTACATATGCAACTCCACACGCACGAGCCGAGCACACAGCACCATGTACGATATGCATACTCCACAGCACACCACCACACAGTACATTAACATATGCAAACTCCACTACGCAGCCACCACCACACAGTACATTACCATTATGCAGACTCCACACGCACACCACACACAATTCATTATCATTATAGCAACGTACCAGCACGGCTGACAGCTGCACACAATATATTACATATACAGACTCCACACTCACACCATACCACACGTGCACTACACTACCACATTGACCAATGTCCAGAAACCCCGCCGACCAATAATACCACACGTATGAAGACATCCGGATTCCGTGATGTACTACAAACCCACAGACACCCACATACCACACCACAGTAACATTCACACATGAAACAACTCCCACACTACACACACCATACACATACACCCCGCAGAACACCCCACCCTCCCACACCTCACATGCAAACACACCAGAAACACCACACACAGATTCACCATAAAACACCCCCACCTTCCTGCATATCACACACATCACAAATGCCACACAGAAAACAAACTCTACACAGACCTGTACCAGAAACAGCACACACAACACACAAAATACCACATATACAAAAGCCCCCACACATTACACACATACCACAAAACACTCCAGTCCCCACAAACACCACACACAAAACACATCCCATATATACACACATACTACAATAATATACCTCACATATATACTACACAGTATATCACACATACAAGTAAACACTCAAAAAACACATGTCACACAGCACACACATGCCCACACACTCCCACAGACACAAGCCTGCACACACACGGGAGCAAGAGCACCGCAGGCTCCTGGGCAGCCCCCAGCCATGGCTTGCTAATTACCTCTCTTCCCGCAGGCCTGTTTGTCATCTTTCCCCAGCGCTTGGGTACCCAGTGAAGATAGATTCCAGGAAGCTTTGAAATGTTCCAAATGCAGAAGCCTCCAAATCACACGCTTTGAAGATTAGAACAAGTTCAGTTCTCCTCCTCTCAACCCTGGCTTTTGAATTATTTTAAATTATTCCCTAAAATGCTCCATACCCCATGATTTTTAAGAGCAACACTGGCTCACTGTGAGAGCTGTCATTCATTCAGCTCTAGTGTGTGCCGGAGCGTGACACGTGCTCACCTGGGCTTCCTCCTCATGTCCTGGTCGCAGCCCTAGGAGGCAGGTTTGACTTCATATGCATAGAATCCTTACTTCATAGAACAGGAGAGAGAGGCCCAGAGAGGCCAAGGAGTGGCCACAGATCAGCACGGATCATGGGGCCAGCAGTGATTCCAGGCTGTCCAATCCAGAGTGCATGTTTATAAACCTCAGGCAATAATGGCTCCTATGAATTGTAGGTAATGTGCAACATACAGGAAAGAACAATACTTCTAGAAAATTCTGTTGACATTTTTGATGGATTTATTTTCAATTTATTGATATAATTATAAACGTATTTTATAGAATGGGTTTACATTATCTGTATGATTTTCTATGGAGCTCTTTTCATGAAATGGTTCATTTTCTGAGACTTAAAACCCAGGGAGGAGGAAAGAGGAAATGAGGAAAGAACCACAGAGGAGCCTGTCTTGAAGTCAGGAAAGAAGCTGAGCCCAGAGGTTTGCAGGCTAGTGGTGTTGCCTTTCTTTTCTTTTTTTTTTTTTTTTTTTGTTGTTATTGTTGTTGAGATGGAGTCTCGCTCTGTTGCGCTCTCGCTCGCTCTCTCTCTCTATTGCATAATTGCCCCCACCCACTGGAATGTCATTTCTAAGTGGGCAAGGAGTTTATTTGCTCACTGTTGTATCCCTAGTATTGGGCACAGTGCCTGTCATAAGGTAGGTATTCCACAAATACGTGTTGAAGGAAACAAAAGAGCACCAAATGAACAGGGAGGCAAATGGAGAAAGAACAGTGGTACTACAAAATGAAGGTACGAAGCTCTGTGGTCTGCTGTATGATGTCAGCCATCTTTCCTGGTCTCTTACTGCATCTGCCGGAATGAATCTGTTTCCCACCCCTGCCTGTGGCCTTGATGTTACTGGTGGCTGCACTGACATTCCGAGTTCCACTTCGGGGTGGGTGTGGGCTGGAAGAGAGGCTTCCTTGGGGCTGCCTGCCTTTCCCCTCCCCAGAGTCCAGATCTCTGTCCTGTCCCCCATGGGGACTGCATGGCCACCCCTATGTAAGCCAGTGCCAATTTGAGAGAGAAGTGGATGGAGCAGGGACAGATGTCCCCTACCTCTCTTCACCCAAGGAATGGAAAACTCTGCCCGGAGATTTGCTGGAACAACGTCAAGGGTCGGGCTGTGGGGGCAAGCGGGAGGAAATAATGTACATTCATCATTCCCCCTTTGCAGCCTGCCCAGAGGCTTGACGCAGCACCTGGGATGTCACTAAAAGCTGGTCCCAGGGGAAGACGTAAAGCCTCGCAGCTGATAGGTTGCCGTGGGCGGGGCAGGGCCAATCAGAACTCAGGCCTGTGTTCCAGAGGCCCGCCCAGCTGACCCAGTCATCTGAGGGCAGGGTCCTGAGACCACAGTGGGAGGGAGGGTCAATCAACACATTGTAGCTCCTTTAATTTTGGGTGGGTTGAAGGAAAAACCTGAGACAGGATGTCAGCCTTTGTCAAGGGGATGTCAGCCTTTGTCACGATCATGTCAGGCTCTACATGACGCGGCAGGCAGGCGCCTCTGGTTCCGGGAGGAGAGAGGGACTGGCAGTCCCCTAGAGGGGTCTGTGACAGGGCGCAGGTGCTGGAGCCGGGGGCTCCAGCTCTCGTCATTTAGCTGCTGCATGAATTATTAATGGGTGGCTATAAAACACACACACAGAGCTGAGCATCATTTTGCCATCATTCAGCTCTGTACTCTTTTCTGTACTGTGAAGATAAAGGTTCCGTTTGATCGTGGACAGGAGTGGCACTGAGATCCTGCCACTTCACCTTCATAGTCTCCAGAGATGACAGGGGCGCCGCCTGTGTTTGGCTCTTAGCAGTCCTCCGTGCTCTTATATAAATACTTGGCCCTCTTTGCCAGCCCTTCATTCTTTTTCCTGACTTTCCTCTTTTTTTCCCCAGCCATTCTCTGTGCCTGAAGGAAAGGTTCTGTCTGCCCTGTCACTTTCTGGTGCCCCTGCCCCCTGCAGCTCCCAGGTCCCTGGCTGCCTCTGGGTGGAGGCTTTCTACAGCCCGGGATGCAGCATCTGGACCCATAACTCCTGCACCAGGGATTGATTGGATTTGCAGCTTTAATCTCTCCTGATGTGCTGTCAGGAAAGAGAAAACCGAGAAAGACAGCTGAGTTGTTTTTTTTCCCCCCCCAGCACTGCCAAAACAACAACAACACGCACACCCAAACCCAGCAAGGTTAGAGGGCAGGCTGTTCTGTAGGCAAACATTCCAGAAAGTTCTCAAGCATTTGGGGCTACTCCTGTGAATGGCAGATCTGAAACTGAAAGTTTCCCATTAGAAGGCTCAGTCTCCTAAGCGCCTGCCTTTCCTCTTGCCTTCAATATGCCGAGACTCTCCTGAGACACAGGCGTTCTGATGGCCATGACTGCCCAGCCTGTCCGGCCCCCATGCACCTGCCGGCCTCTTCACTTGCAAATCTATTTCCCTTACCTCTTTCTTTCAAACTCGCACTTTCCTCGTCAGGTACCCGTCGTGTCCTCTCTTCTCCGTGGGGTCTTTCCTTACCTTCCTAAGTGGGGTGTGCCTTCCTGGCCACCGTTTAATTTACATTTCATGGGCACCGTATCTCAAACTTTCCCGGAGCCCAGTATCATTTCCCTGTTTTATGACTGAGCCTCCCCAAGCTTCTACTTGGAGAAAACACTGACGGGCACTTAGTGACACACCCAAGGGCACTGAGCTGCTGAAAAGCCATCACAGATACATGGGAGCATACTAGAGTTAGGTGTGCAGGGAAATGTAACATCTGTGTTTTCTAGATTTCCTCCCAAGCCCACACCCTGCTTGGAGTAAAATGTATCTTTGCTTTATTTTCTTCAGTTTAAAGGGGTCTTGTACATTTATTCTGCCTCCTCCATGTACATTTTCTGCTCTTCGGATTTTTCTCCTTCCCCGGTGTTTAGGGTCTTCATAACCTTGTAGCAATAGGCTGCCAGAGAGGCAGCCACTAGTCGCAGTGCTCCTGTGGTCACCCGGACCTTTCTGGATGTCTGCATGCCCCACTTCAGGAGCTGTGGGTTGAAGAAAATAGAACTCCACTTTCTGATCTCAGACTCTCTAAACCTGATTGCCTGACATCCTCCCTGACCTACCCTTTAATCTGAGACTCCCCACAGGCCAGAATTCTTCCCTCCGCCTCCTCCTCTCCAGAAAGAACTGTCTCTAGGTCAGATTATCTTTCCAAGTTGCAGGGTAAGAAACCAGCTTCTCCTAGTATCTGTGGATGTGGGTGTGATTCCGTGCCACTCTAGCTCCAGGCTGGTATCTATGGATGTGGGTGTGATTCCGTGCCACTCTAGCTCCAGGCTCCAGCCTAGCCCTGACATTGCGGGGTTGTGATCAGGAGCATGAGTTCTGTGGCTAGCTAGGACTGGCCTCAAGTCTTAGCCCCTCCATTCATCCAACTGCCAGCTGGTTTCTGGAACCTCCTCCTTGCCAGACTCTGCACCAGGCTTCACTCCCTTTTGGGAATTGCAGCACTGGCCACCTGCTTTGCTGCTCATGGCCTTATCTATAATATGCAGGGAAGACACCAAACACCTGAGCTTCTGTGAAGATAAAATGCTAAGATTGTATGCCAAGAGCCTAGCACATAAGATCTTCACATTACCCACCATTAATAGTTTTGGATCTCATTTCCTCATCTGGATGTGGAAAAAAGATCTTCCCTGAAAGATTACCATAACATGTAATTGGTTTGATATATATACAAATGATTGAGAAGAACATAAGATAGAGAGCATGGGTCCTAGTTCAGGCCCAGGAAGCTCTCTCCACAGGCAGAACAGCACTGGCGAAGGCTCAGCTCCCCCTTAGTGACAAAGAGCTCAGGCTGCACCCAGGAACCTGCAACACCCAGAGGCTTCCTGTAATGCATGGCATCAATGGCATCACTGGCTGGATGGCTCTTGAGGACCTTGTATCCAATCTCCCTATTTAGCAATGAGGAAACAAGCCCAGAAAGAGGCATCACCTCAACTAAGGTTACCGTACAGATGGAGGCAGAGCAGGCCCAGAAGCCAGACCTTCCCAGGACCGGCTCCAAGTGCATCTGATTTAGCCTCCTGCCACCCTGTCTTCTGTCAAAGTCCAGATCCTGTACAAGACAGACTGGCTCAAAGTCAGGCCAACCCAGCAAGGCCAGTGGAGCAGGTTGGGTCCCAGAGACCCGGGGGCAGGGTTCGCCCTTTGACTCTTTGGTGGACAGAAGAGGGGTGCTCAGTTTCCACGGCTAAAAGTCCGTCTCTTCTTGGGGAAGTTTTATGTTTCTTTACTCTCAGGTTGGTCCGCGGTTACATTGGGAGCACGTGGCTCAGAATGGCACTGAGGAGAGATACGTGCATGGCGAACTGATTCATTTCCTGTGCAGCAAACATCTCCCATCCTTGGTACTATGCTTCTTGTTCACCCTCTACAGTGCTATGACATTTATTGAGAACATCCTAGCTGCCAAGCACTGTGCCCAGATCCTGTGCATATGTTTCATTCGTCATCAGCACAACCTAGAGTTGGCATGATTATCCCCATCTTACAGTTGGGAAAACTGAGGCTCAGAGAAGTTGAGTGACTGCCCTGTCCCCACCCTTTGCTCAGGGTGCCAGCTTGAAAGAGGAGGTTTTCCCACCAGAACGACTCTCCTTCTCCATCTTGCTCTGTGTGCCCAGGAGGCTGAACTACACTACGGCAGGCAGAATAATGGGCCCACAAAGATGTCATGTCCTCATTCCTGTGAATGTGTTACATACACGGCAAAAGGGAATTAAGGTTGCAGATGACATCGAGGCTGGAAATTAGTTGATCTTGAGATGGGGAGATTACTCTGGATTAACTGGATGAGTTCGATGTGGACACAAGGGTCCTTTATGGTGAAGGGGAGGCAGCAGGTAGCAGCCTCAGGGCGATGTGGTGTAAATGTGGGTGGCCTCTGGAAGCTGGGCAAAGTAAGGGAATAAGTTTGGCCCTGGAGCCGCCAGAAGGGATGCAGCCCTTCAGCCCTTTGACTTTAGGCCACTGAGACTCGTTTTGCACATCTACGTCTGGCTGCCAGAACTGTAAGATAATAAATTGTTTTAAGCCACCAAGTTTGTGGTGATTTGTTGCAGCAGTAAGGGGAAACTAACGCAGAAACAAACCGCCTCCATTGGCGCCCTTGTACTCTGCTCCCAGGAGTTTTGGCCATTGGGGAGAAACAGCAGGAGATTGGCAGGAGCAGGGAGAGGGAGAGAGATTGAGGTGTTGACTCCCCTGCTACCTCCCTGTAGCATCACTGAGGGCTGGAGCTGTCCCTTGACTAAAGGTCCTAGCTCCTGTCCGGCAGCCCTCCCTGTACAAGCCCTCTCTGCCTCAGTGCCAGGGATGGCCCTGCCTCTTGTCGTGTGGGGCTTCAGGGTAGTAACTATACTCCCATGTAGCCCACCCTCCCTATGGTTTCTCCACACTCTGTATCCCCTTTGCTGATAATTCCTGTATGTTAAACCCTCCCCAGGTCACCCAGTCATCAGAATCCTGCTGTGATCCTGACAGATGCCAATGGCCATGCCCACTGCCCCACCTTCCGTGGAGGGGTAGCCCTGCCAGGGGTCCTCATCCAGTGCTCAAGGACGTCTTATGCAGTTGTGTTTTCCCAGGGTCCCCAGCACTCTCTTCCCCTTCTATCCATAGCAATCTCACCCACCCCTGCTTCCTTTCCCTTTTTGCCTTCAGAGGTCACCTCTTTTGGATAAATCAAAGTGTCTCCTTTGAACCAGAAGTACCTTTGATTCTCCTTTGCCTAGTTCTGCCTGGCAGAGGCAGCCTTGTTTGGCATCACCTAATGGAGACTACCCAGGTTAGAAATGGCTCAAGGAGTGGGCTGCCTGCCGTGGGCACACATCTGAAGAGGATTGTCCAGGGGCTTGGGCTACAAAAGACCCACCTCGAAACCCATTCCACACTACAGGGCATTTGTTTCTTCACGTAAGAAGGGAAGCCTGGAGGTAGAGTGTTCCCAGCATTAGCTCGTTTGGTTCCTTCACTCTTTGTCCTTGACATTTCAGCTTGTTCTTTTGATCAGTTACCTAGTAATAAACAGCCATGTGATCCCCATTGAGGCATCACATGCTTTCAGCAAAGACAAAAATGGGAGTGTTTTCTGCTTGGCATTTCTTTTCATCAATGGAGAAAGTCTTTCTACAAGACCCATGTCTGACTTCCCCTGCCATCTCACTGGCCCTGGCTGGGCCAGTCACAGTGACCACCCATGTCAGTAGCCTCCACCCCAGCCTGAGTTATATCTTTCACATAGATCAATTTACTTTCTTCAGAGCATGGATCACCTGCTATCATCCCATTTATTGATCATCTGTGTCCTCTACTGGCGTGTGAGCTCTTTGAGGGCAGGGACTTGGTCTAGTTCACCTCTGCATCTGTTTGCAGTCCCTGCCCCTGAGACCAGAATAGACCTTCAGGCAATATTTGATAAATGAATGAGTGAGTGAATCCTTTAGAACCCAGCAAGGCACACAAGAATGACAGCACATCCCTTCCTTATATGACAATAGATGAAGGATGAGGATGACATTGTGGTGCCAAGTTCTGGTAGCCCCAAGGCTGGGCACTTTGCAGGCATCCTTGACCATCTCCACATGCTGTTCAGGGCTGATCCCAGAGATTTTGCAGGAGTCCCTAAAGCCTCTTCCATGGAATTTTCTCTTAGCTTTTTTTAAAAAAAAAACAAAACAAAGGAAAGGTATTTATGTGCAAAGCTACTTATCTTTGTAGCACTTACAGATAAATCTTCTAATTTATGGGGGAGCTGACACGTTCCGAGAGCCAAAATCAATGTGTGTCACTGTAAATCCAGGCTGGGCCTCAGCCTCCACTCACACAAGCTGATTGATGGACTTTGCTTTTGTGCCAGGCCTGGCTGGTGGAACAATGGGGCAGATGCTGGTGGCAGGCTTGTGGAAGCCTTCTTCTGGGCCAGACCCTGTCTGGGGACACCTTAATTCTTCCCAACTCTCATGTTCCCACATTAGCTCCAGGGACCGCGTGGCTAAGCTCCTCGCATTTGGTTGGTTGTCAGTGCTCAACTTATCTTTCAAAGCCCAGCTGAGATGCTACCTGCTCTCTTGCAGTGACCTGCTTGGAGTTAACCTCTCCTTTGTGTTTCCTTGGAGATGTGTCTGTGAAATGCCACTATGACAGCCAGCTTCAAATGGTAAGGTGGCATGCACCTGCCACTTCCACGAGACAGGAGTGCTGTGAGCAGGGCCTTTCAAGCCACCATTCATTCACTGAGCGCTGACTGTGCCACTCACCGTACTTTAGGTCCGGGGATGGATAAGACACAGGCCCTGTCCTGGAGGGTACTCACAGTCTATTCAGATTAATTAGGAAGACCAGGAAGAAATTAGATATCACAAGGGCTCCAGGATAGGGTGAAAGAGGGGTATGGGACTATAGGGTCAGCACATCTGGATTAGGCTAAGAGGTCAGGCCAGCATACCCCAGGAGGCTGTGATTGTACTGAGATCCAAAGGTGACTAGGAGTTGGTCAAGTAAACAAGTAGGGAGAAGGATGGCCCAGGCGATGCTGGTGGGTTCTTTTGTTTGGAAGGTACCGAGAGTCATTTTGAAGCAGGATATTTCCCTGACCCCTTCATGGGCAGGAACTGAAGTCCATGGGCGCTAGAACTAGCTGGCTGCTTCGGTGCTGGTGGGGGTGGACTCTGCTCACTGGGTCCTGCTGCCCTGCTGTGTTCCACCCCTTGTAGGAGGGGGACTGCCAGTGAGTGGGTGCAGGAACCAGGGTGAGTGCTTTTGGGGATTGGCAGGAGCAAAAGTCCATGCAGGCCCCACGGCAGCATTTAGGGTGGTGCCTGCAACCCCTGATTCCCCAGAAGGAGTGTTACAAGTGCCCTTTTACCTTTGCCATCTGCAGACAGCTTAAGTGTTAACAGCTCAGGGGAGGGTCAGTGTGACAACCTTTTGCAACCACACTTGTGGCACCTGAGTTCTTGTCCAGCGTCCAGGAGGAATCCGGTTGCATGAATGAATTGGAGATGGTAAATGTAGGGGATTTTATTGCCAATGAAAGTGGCTCTCAGTGGGAAGGGGAGCTAAAAAGGGGATGGAACGGGAAGGTAATCTTCCCCTGGAGTCCACCCGTCCCTGGCTGGACTCCTCTCTGAAGCTACTTCATCAAGCTGTCCCTCTGAAGTCAAACTGCTTCTCTCCAACATCCAACTGTAGTCTCCTATGTCCAGCTGCTTCTCCTCTCTGCTGGCTGAGTTCCAGGGTTTTTATAGGCAAAGGATGGGGGATGGGGTGGACCATGGGTTGTTTTGGAAAAGGCAACATTTGAGTGGGAGACAGGGATGTCAGTTCTCACTTTGGGCCATGGTATTAGGCTTTTCCTTGCCGGGGACCCACCTTCTTTGGCCCAGAATTTCCCTGCCTCCTGTCCCTCTCAATTTGGGCCACCTTAAGGAAAGGTGGGGTGAGGGAGATATGTGTGAGGCCTGGGGTGAGGTGAGAAGCTCAGTGACTCTCTCTGTCTCTTTCTGTCATGGGCCATGTGGCCTTGCTCCGGCAGTGTGTCTGCTTCCTTCCTCTTCTAACTCTAAGTGCCTGACTGACCTGATCTCTACTCAGCACCTGTCTAGAATTCAAGGCTTTTGCTTGCTTTTTATTTCCTGCTTCCTCATAGCTTCCATGTAGGCCAGGCGCAACATGGCCTCTCCAATCATGAGCTTTCAGCTGGGCATTGTCAGGGACGAATGATTGTCGTTGTTCATAGAGCAAATCAATGGCCACACTTCCTGGCTAAGAATCCTGGGTTTCAACTTCTCTCCCAGCAGAGGGGGATTCCCTGAGCCAAGCCTTAACACAGAGGAAATGCCAGAGTTGTTTGAGGCAGAGCAACTCCATCCTGAATAAGGGCTGGGTAAAATAAGGCTGAGACCTAGTGGGCTTGCATTCCCAGACGGTTAGGCATTCGAAGTCACAGAATGAGGAGATCAGCACTAGATACAGGTCAAAAGACCTTGCTGATAAAACAGGTTGCAGTAAAGAAGCCTGCCAAAACCCACCAACACCAAGATAGCGATGAGAGTGACCTCTGGTCATCTTTGCTCCTGTACTCCCACCAGTGCCTTGACAGTTTACGAATGCCATGGTAACATCAGAAGGTTACCCTATAAATGGGAGGGATGAATAATCCACCCCTTGTTGAGCATATCATCAAGAAATAACCACAAAAATGGGCAACCAGAAGTCCTTGAGGCTGCTCTGCCTATGGAGTATCCATTCTTTTATTCCTTTACTTTCTTAATAAACTTGCTTTCACTTTATGGATTCGCCTCAAACTGTTTCTTGCATGAGATCCGAGAACCCTCACTTGGAGTCTGGATTGGGACCACTTTGTAGTAATAGAACTTCCTTTAGGTCCTGAAGTCTTCTTCTTTCCAACAGTCCTCATTAGAATACAGTTATTTCTGGGACATGGGATAACTGGTTTGTTCCAATCATTTAATACCTTAAGGCAGGACCAGTGGTCCCTTGGCACCCCTTTCCCCTTGGCTCAGGCTGGGTTCCTTAGAAGCAGAGTCTGAGGGGAGGATTCAGGTGCATGTGATTTAATGAGGGCAGCTCTTCAGGAAAAGCCTGTGAGGTAAAAAGGGGTGGGCTCTGGTGAATTCTGTGCATCTTGGCCAGGCTGTAGTACCCACTAATTCCATTAAACATGAATCTAGGTGTTGCTGTGGAGGTATTTTGTAGATGTGGTTAACACTGACAACCAGTTGACTTTAAGTATTATTCCAGATAATCTGGATGGGACATCATCCAATCAATGAAAGACCTTGAAAGCAAAACTAAGGTTTGCTTGAGGAGAAAGAGACACCGCTGCTGATGGCGGCAGCGTCTCCCTCAGGAGCACCTGCAGATTTAGACTTGCCAGCCTCCAAAACACGTAAGCCAGTTTTTTTAAAACCCTAGATAACCGTGACAAATACAGGTAGGATGGGGAAGGAGGGGAAAGTTGAAAGGCTAGCTGGGGCCTAATGCTCAGAGGGTCTCTGGAGGGTAATCCCGGTATCCTTGTCAGGTGGAATTCTCCACAGCCCTTCAGCAGCTGGGACTTGTGTGCGCCGAAGGTACAGAGATTCATCTGGGCCCTAACTCATCTCTTCCCTCCTGCACCCCAGAGGCTCTGGAAGGTGGAAATTATCCCTCTCTGTTCACAGACGAGGAGCCTGAGAGCTGCAGCCAGAATTCAACCTCAGGCCTAATGCCAGAGCCAGTGCCTCTTCAGGAGGCTGGAAAAAGATGGAGTTTAGCCCCTTGAGTCTTCCCTGGCCACCCTCCCACCATCCCCTCCTTCTCAGTGACAGAGCCTGGACACATTCATCCTCCTGGGCAGTTAGCTCTGTAACAATATCTTTTGGCCCACAGCAGTTGTCACTGATGTCGAAGGGCTCTTGTTGGGTGAGACACAGCTCCACACATCACCAGGTCTCCACTTGGAGGCCTGGCCCTAATTTACTGCCAGGCTCAGGTGCTGTCAGTGAGGGGATACATAAGGCCCAGCCCCTAAAGGCAGCCTGGGTTTTACATAACCCCCCTCCCACCTTTCTACACAGCAGTCTGTGATCCACAGCCATATTCCATGGGCCTCTCTAGGGCACAAGGAGACGTCCTCTTTTTCTTATCCTTAGGAAATAAGTACATAAGTACATAGCCCTCCTCTGGGCTAGTCCTTCACTCTCAGCATGAAGCCTGGAAGACTGCAAGGAAAGAGAGCACGCAGGGTGTGTGTTTTTTGATTCTGGCTCTTTCTTCAACCTTGGTAAGTGGTTGAACATCCCTGAGTCTTAGCTTTCTCTCTGTAATAAGGATAGTGTTATCCAGCTCATGTGGTGTTGAGGGCATTCGATGTGTCGTGTATAATATGGTAAGCTGAATCCTTGACCCCTGTTCTTCACCCACTGCTGTATCCAGGAATATTGTTAGGCAACTTTGCAATTCCTCCCACAGAAAAAAAAAAGGAACTTCCCCACCATTTGACCATGTGGCTTATTTGGCCCAGTGGAATATTGGTAGATGTGACACAGTGTGCCCACAGCAGGGCTTGTGGTCTTCCACCCCTGTTGTCACCTGGAGAACGTACCCTGGCTAGCCCATTTGCCCAGGAGAGTGAGAGACATGGAGCAGATCACGTAGCACATGTGCAGACCTGCAACTTGAGGAAGAGCCTCAGATCAAGCCCTGCCAGGCTTACCTAGCCCCAGGGTATCCCTACAGTGTGTGACGAATAAATGCTTATTATTGTACATCACAGATTTTGTGGTTGTTACACAGCAATAGCTGATCAATACATACATAAAAGCACCCCACCTTGACACAAAGTAAGCATTCAACAGATATTGACTGATATAAGAAGGTATAGAATACATGTGGTGCAAAGTTCTCAGTTGTCACAAATAAATGATTGCACCGCTGCATTCCAGCCTGGACAACAGAACAAGACACTGTTTCTTTTTTTAAAAAATGTTACTTTAGAGAAGGATCACTTTCCCCAAATAGGGCATCTCTTCTTTGCTTAAGTAAATATTAGAAGTGATATTGGACCCTTTCATTCTAACCCTGGTCAGGTGCCTTCTTTTAACCTCTATTTAACAAACCTCCACTTGCTGCATTTAAATACAATTACTGTCTCCTCCACTGGCCTGTGAGCCCTGAGGGCAGAGATTGAGTCTTTATACATCCTTGGAATCCCGAGAGCCTGGTAAGCCCAGCAGGGAACTGGTTCTTTCTGTGTGTGTAAAACTACTGAATTGAACAGTTCAGTGGAAGCATTTTGTTGTAAAATCTCCCTGTGGTCTTATCCTTCCTGGAAGTGTCACCAGTCCCAGATGGCCGGATAAGACCAGCCTATACCAATGTCTTTGAGGGTTAGCAATGCTAGATGGAGCCAGTAAGCCCTGGG
The DNA here is from genome assembly GCF_001698545.2 of Rhinopithecus bieti. Lineage (NCBI taxonomy): Eukaryota > Metazoa > Chordata > Mammalia > Primates > Cercopithecidae > Rhinopithecus > Rhinopithecus bieti. The sequence goes on from NW_016827507.1 coordinate 1,712,622, forward strand.
TCTACCTTGAATAGGGCTGGTCCACAGTTGGATGAAGGAGAAGGTGTGGCTGGCATTGCTGTTCCTGTCCTCTTGGTGGTCTTCTCCTGCTCCCCTTCCCTCATCATTAGCCACAGACAGGTCCTGGTTTCCCTGAGAGCCCAGCCCTGCAGCAGTAGCTGCCTGCCTGGCTTCACCAACCCTGCTGCGGGTCAGCCTCAGGCTCAGCACGTCCATCCTCAGCCAATGTGGAACCAGCTGGAGATGATCAGCATCCACAGGCAGTGGCACGTGGGATCTGAGAGTCTTCAGCGCACCCAAGCCCAGCATCAGGTGTGTCAGGAGTAAGCCTGGTGCTCACAAGCACGTCACCACCACCAAGTTTTTTGCTTTGCCCCAAGGTGCGTGTTTTTTTGTAAATTTGGGTTTTGCCTTAGTTCTTGTCTTTTTGTTTTTGCCAGTTTTCTACTTTATCTGCAGCCCAGTGCTGAACCTTAGCAAATACTGCAGAGCCCTGACCACCTGACTAGCCCTTGAAGCCCAAGTTCCAGAGATTAGACCCCCACTCCTATAAACTGTGGTGCTCCTAAGCTGTCATTGTATCTTCATCTCCTGGTCTGGTACCCTGGCCCAATATGTGTTTGTTGAATGAATAAATGAAACCAGATAGAAGTCTATGGCTTCTAGGACTGCCACAGCATGGGCTCCTACTTGCCACATTCAACCCTTCAGTATATCAGCCTTTATGTGATATAAGCTCAAGTTGTTCAGGCTCCTTGGATACTAAAAATCAGATATCTGGCTATCTCTAGGGACCAGCTTTAAAATGGGGCCAGTATATTCAGTTCCAGTCTCCTGCCTTTCCCGAGGCTCTTTGCTGAAGTTCAAACCTGCCCTACACCAATAGAGCTGTGTCTTTGGTGCACAAGAGGGCCTGGGAGCAACTGCATTGCCCATGATTTAATTGCTTCTAGGGCACCAAGGGTATGTTATCTCCCAATATGCCAGTGAGAGAGCAGCACATACTCAACATCATTCAAGGTCTTATACATATCAATTTTCTGGGGCAGTATCACTTCAGGCCTGTTTCCCTAGCATAATTAATACTACAATCCCCTTCACTTTCATAAGTGCTTGTTTCAGATGATAAATGATATTGTCATCAATTTCATCCCAATATGCTAGAACATTTTCTTACGAGAATACATTTTCTAGTTCTAAGAGGCTCCAAACTATAACATTCATTTATGGTCTCTCCCAATGCTGCCTCAAGGTCTGTGAACTTTCCCAGAGTAAATAAAAGCATTAGCAATGACTTGAGGGTAGGGAGATGATTTCCCTGGTTTGGAGGAAAGGTGCACAATTCTCCCACATCCTTTGATTTCTGACTTTCACGAGCAGCCTCAATAAGCATTTCTTGCAGCATCAGGCTGGACAACAGTCAATAAGCCATTGATCACAGCCATGTTACAGCTGTACAAATCAGTCCCTGAGATCCTAACATTTGTCATTTAACTTAATTTAGCAAACATTGATTGAATACCTGGCTTAAGCAAACACTAGATGACTCTAATGGTCCTTTTCCAACGTTAAGGTGTTTTGTTTGTTTGAACTTAAGCTACCGTAGGAGAAAGTGCGGTAGTGCTGTTAACTCATTGCATTAGTTACCTATTGCTGAAAGTTTGTAATTATGTATGTAATTATTCTGGTAATTACGAAGTCAATTCTAAACCAACCCTCTTGCCAGTAACAATTATAGTTTACCCTTGAACAAGGAGGTGAGTTAGGGGTGCTAGCCCCTATGCAGTGAAAACTCTATGTATTTAATAACTTTTGACTTCTACAAAATTTTAACTAATAGCCTACTGTTGGCCAGAAGCCTTGCTGTAACAAACAGTGGATCAGCACATATTTTGTATATTATATGCTATATTCTTATAATAAAGTAAGCTACAGAAAAGAGTATGTTAATTAAGGAAATCATAAGGAAGAGAAAATGTATTTACTATTTATTAAGTGGAAGTGGGTCATCATAAAGGTCTTCATCCCCATCAGAAGAGGAGAGGTTGGTCTTGCTATCTCAAGGGTGGGAGAGGCAGAAGAGGTGAAGGTGGTAAAAGAGGAGACAGGAGAGGCAGGCACACTTGGTATAACTTTATAGAAATATATCATAATTTCTGTCCTTTTCATTTTCTTAGAAATGTTTCCATTTGGTACTAATTCTTCTTCCACCATTTGCTTTAGTGTCAGTGCCTAGAACATAGAAGTGTCCAAGTCATAAAAGAAGTCAAAAGCAGTCATGAGTAATCAGAATCCTACTGCCGGACTGTCTAATGCCACTTTGTTTTCTAGCTCTGCTGCTTCTGTGTCGTCTTCCCCATGATCTGGCACTGGTTTGGAAGCACTTGTCTCCATCAAGTTGTCTTCTGTTAATTCTTCTGGTTTGGTGTGCATAAGCACTTGAATTTCTCCAAGATCCATATCCTGAAACCCTTCACCCCTGACTTTTTTGGCCAAATTCACAATCTCTTTCTTGATTTCCTTGATTGGCTCTTTCATAAATCCTGTGACATCATGCACATCTGGACACAGTTTTCTCAAGCATTTATTGTTTGGGGCATGATGGCTTTCATGGCCTTTTCTTGAAAATGATGGCATTGTCAGTGGTGTAATCCTTTTAGACTTTTGTGACGTTCTTTCTATTGGGGTTCTCTTCCATAGCATTGACAGTCTTTTTTCATAGCGTACATAAGTTATGAGCTTTAAAGGTCCTTGTGACCCACTGATCTGGAGGCTGAATTAGAGATGTTGTGTTTGGGGGTAAGTAGACCATTTCAATGCCTTTGGTGTTGAGCTTATGGGATTCTGGGTGGCCAGGGGCATTTTCCATTATCAAAAGAATTTTAAAAGACAGTCTCTTACTGGCAAGGTATTTCCTGACTTCAGAGACAGAGCATTGATGGAACCAATCCAGAAAATTGTTCAGACCTTCTTCTTGTACAACAAAAAGACTGGCAGCTGGGGTTTATATTTTCCCTTCAAGTCTCAGGGGCTAGCAACTTTATAGATAAGGGCATAAACCTGATCATAAACCTGACTCCATTTGCACAAAACAGTAGAGTTGGTGTATCTCTTCCTGCCTTAAATCCTGATACTTGCTAGCTCTTCCTTACTAATAAATGTATTGTGTGGCATTCCCCCACCCACCTCAGATTAAGGCACTTTTATCTGCATTAAAAACCTGTTCAGGCAGATATTCTTTCTCCTCAATGATTTTCTTAATGACTCTGGTAACTCATTTGCTGCATCTTGGTCAGTAGCATCTGCTTCTGTTATTTTGACATATTTAAAGCCAAACTTCTTTCCAAAATTATCAAACCATCCTTTGCTGGCATTAAATTCTCCAGTTTTGAATCCTTCACCTTCCATTTGCTTTAAATTGTCATGTAATTGATTTGCTTTAATGCGACCCCCAGAGCAAATGCCAGAGAAAAGGCAAGTAGGCAAGGCAAAAAAAAACTTTATTTACAAACCAAATGTGAGGGAGGGGCGAGGTTCACCGGCCTCCGGCGATGGAGGCCGACAAAGTCGCTCTGGCGTTCTCAGGCGAGGTTCCTAGGTCCGCACAGGAGCAGGGGCCAAGGAAGTTTGCTCCGGCGTTCTCGGAGGAGGTTCCCGGGTCCCGCGCAGGAGCAGGGGCCAAGGAAGCCCGCTCCGGCGCTCTTGGGCAAGGTTCCCGGGTCCCGCGCAGGAGGAGGGGACGAGGAAGTTCGCTCCGGCGCCCTTGGGCGAGGCTCCCGGGTCCCGCGCAGGAGGAGGGGCCGAGGAAGTTCGCTCCGGTGCCCTCGGGCGAGGTTCCAGGGTCCCGCGCAGGAGGAGGGGCCGAGGGAGCTCACTCTGGCGCTCTCGGGCGAGGTTCCCGGGTCCCGCGCAGGAGGAGGGGCCGAGGAAGTTCGCTCCGCCCGCCCACCGGGAGCGGCTTTTATGTCCTGGGCCTGGGAGTGGGAGGGCAGTGGGCGGGACATAGGCGGGTCGGGGGCGGGTCGATAGGCGTGGCTAGGCGGGTTCCGGTTTCTCTCCGTCGGAGGTCGGGTTGCGCCTGCGCAGTCGACCCGTGTCTTTCCCGGGCGCGGGAAAGTTGACAGTGAAGAACCCGGAACTGCGCCATCTTGCCTCCGTTTGTCCAAACAGTAATGACTTCACTTTTTCTCAAATCTCACTGGAATCTATAGGCATGCTTTTCTTATAGCGATCCTGCACCCACATAAAAGCTGTATTTTCAATAAGATAAAGTATTGCACAAAAACTGCAAGACTTTTTGCCTGGTGGTGTAGCTGCAGTGACAGCTTTGNTAGGGACCAGCTTTAAAATGGGGCCAGTATATTCAGTTCCAGTCTCCTGCCTTTCCCGAGGCTCTTTGCTGAAGTTCAAACCTGCCCTACACCAATAGAGCTGTGTCTTTGGTGCACAAGAGGGCCTGGGAGCAACTGCATTGCCCATGATTTAATTGCTTCTAGGGCACCAAGGGTATGTTATCTCCCAATATGCCAGTGAGAGAGCAGCACATACTCAACATCATTCAAGGTCTTATACATATCAATTTTTCTGGGGCAGTATCACTTCAGGCCTGTTTCCCTAGCATAATTAATACTACAATCCCCCTTCACTTTCATAAGTGCTTGTTTCAGATGATAAATGATATTGTCATCAATTTCATCCCAATATGCTAGAACATTTTTCTTACGAGAATACATTTTCTAGTTCTAAGAGGCTCCAAACTATAACATTCATTTATGGTCTCTCCCAATGCTGCCTCAAGGTCTGTGAACTTTCCCAGAGTAAATAAAAGCATTAGCAATGACTTGAGGGTAGGGAGATGATTTCCCTGGTTTGGAGGAAAGGTGCACAATTCTCCCACATCCTTTGATTTCTGACTTTCACGAGCAGCCTCAATAAGCATTTCTTGCAGCATCAGGCTGGACAACAGTCAATAAGCCATTGATCACAGCCATGTTACAGCTGTACAAATCAGTCCCTGAGATCCTAACATTTGTCATTTAACTTAATTTAGCAAACATTGATTGAATACCTGGCTTAAGCAAACACTAGATGACTCTAATGGTCCTTTTCCAACGTTAAGGTGTTTTGTTTGTTTGAACTTAAGCTACCGTAGGAGAAAGTGCGGTAGTGCTGTTAACTCATTGCATTAGTTACCTATTGCTGAAAGTTTGTAATTATGTATGTAATTATTCTGGTAATTACGAAGTCAATTCTAAACCAACCCTCTTGCCAGTAACAATTATAGTTTACCCTTGAACAAGGAGGTGAGTTAGGGGTGCTAGCCCCCTATGCAGTGAAAACTCTATGTATTTAATAACTTTTGACTTCTACAAAATTTTAACTAATAGCCTACTGTTGGCCAGAAGCCTTGCTGTAACAAACAGTGGATCAGCACATATTTTGTATATTATATGCTATATTCTTATAATAAAGTAAGCTACAGAAAAGAGTATGTTAATTAAGGAAATCATAAGGAAGAGAAAATGTATTTACTATTTATTAAGTGGAAGTGGGTCATCATAAAGGTCTTCATCCCCATCAGAAGAGGAGAGGTTGGTCTTGCTATCTCAAGGGTGGGAGAGGCAGAAGAGGTGAAGGTGGTAAAAGAGGAGACAGGAGAGGCAGGCACACTTGGTATAACTTTATAGAAATATATCATAATTTCTGTCCTTTTTCATTTTCTTAGAAATGTTTCCATTTGGTACTAATTCTTCTTCCACCATTTGCTTTAGTGTCAGTGCCTAGAACATAGAAGTGTCCAAGTCATAAAAGAAGTCAAAAGCAGTCATGAGTAATCAGAATCCTACTGCCGGACTGTCTAATGCCACTTTGTTTTCTAGCTCTGCTGCTTCTGTGTCGTCTTCCCCATGATCTGGCACTGGTTTGGAAGCACTTGTCTCCATCAAGTTGTCTTCTGTTAATTCTTCTGGTTTGGTGTGCATAAGCACTTGAATTTCTCCAAGATCCATATCCTGAAACCCTTCACCCCTGACTTTTTTGGCCAAATTCACAATCTCTTTCTTGATTTCCTTGATTGGCTCTTTCATAAATCCTGTGACATCATGCACATCTGGACACAGTTTTCTCAAGCATTTATTGTTTGGGGCATGATGGCTTTCATGGCCTTTTCTTGAAAAATGATGGCATTGTCAGTGGTGTAATCCTTTTAGACTTTTGTGACGTTCTTTCTATTGGGGTTCTCTTCCATAGCATTGACAGTCTTTTTTCATAGCGTACATAAGTTATGAGCTTTAAAGGTCCTTGTGACCCACTGATCTGGAGGCTGAATTAGAGATGTTGTGTTTGGGGGTAAGTAGACCATTTCAATGCCTTTGGTGTTGAGCTTATGGGATTCTGGGTGGCCAGGGGCATTTTCCATTATCAAAAGAATTTTAAAAGACAGTCTCTTACTGGCAAGGTATTTCCTGACTTCAGAGACAGAGCATTGATGGAACCAATCCAGAAAATTGTTCAGACCTTCTTCTTGTACAACAAAAGACTGGCAGCTGGGGTTTATATTTTCCCTTCAAGTCTCAGGGGCTAGCAACTTTATAGATAAGGGCATAAACCTGATCATAAACCTGACTCCATTTGCACAAAACAGTAGAGTTGGTGTATCTCTTCCTGCCTTAAATCCTGATACTTGCTAGCTCTTCCTTACTAATAAATGTATTGTGTGGCATTCCCCACCCACCTCAGATTAAGGCACTTTTATCTGCATTAAAACCTGTTCAGGCAGATATTCTTTCTCCTCAATGATTTTCTTAATGACTCTGGTAACTCATTTGCTGCATCTTGGTCAGTAGCATCTGCTTCTGTTATTTTGACATATTTAAAGCCAAACTTCTTTCCAAAATTATCAAACCATCCTTTGCTGGCATTAAATTCTCCAGTTTTGAATCCTTCACCTTCCATTTGCTTTAAATTGTCATGTAATTGATTTGCTTTAATGCGACCCCAGAGCAAATGCCAGAGAAAAGGCAAGTAGGCAAGGCAAAAAAAAACTTTATTTACAAACCAAATGTGAGGGAGGGGCGAGGTTCACCGGCCTCCGGCGATGGAGGCCGACAAAGTCGCTCTGGCGTTCTCAGGCGAGGTTCCTAGGTCCGCACAGGAGCAGGGGCCAAGGAAGTTTGCTCCGGCGTTCTCGGAGGAGGTTCCCGGGTCCCGCGCAGGAGCAGGGGCCAAGGAAGCCCGCTCCGGCGCTCTTGGGCAAGGTTCCCGGGTCCCGCGCAGGAGGAGGGGACGAGGAAGTTCGCTCCGGCGCCCTTGGGCGAGGCTCCCGGGTCCCGCGCAGGAGGAGGGGCCGAGGAAGTTCGCTCCGGTGCCCTCGGGCGAGGTTCCAGGGTCCCGCGCAGGAGGAGGGGCCGAGGGAGCTCACTCTGGCGCTCTCGGGCGAGGTTCCCGGGTCCCGCGCAGGAGGAGGGGCCGAGGAAGTTCGCTCCGCCCGCCCACCGGGAGCGGCTTTTATGTCCTGGGCCTGGGAGTGGGAGGGCAGTGGGCGGGACATAGGCGGGTCGGGGCGGGTCGATAGGCGTGGCTAGGCGGGTTCCGGTTTCTCTCCGTCGGAGGTCGGGTTGCGCCTGCGCAGTCGACCCGTGTCTTTCCCGGGCGCGGGAAAGTTGACAGTGAAGAACCCGGAACTGCGCCATCTTGCCTCCGTTTGTCCAAACAGTAATGACTTCACTTTTCTCAAATCTCACTGGAATCTATAGGCATGCTTTTCTTATAGCGATCCTGCACCCACATAAAAGCTGTATTTTCAATAAGATAAAGTATTGCACAAAACTGCAAGACTTTTGCCTGGTGGTGTAGCTGCAGTGACAGCTTTGCGTTTTTTTTTTATTTTTCTTTTTTCTTTTTTTTTTAATTTTAATGGTCCATGCGCTGGATCCATTTATCTTGAAAAGGCAGGCAACCACAGCTGCAGACTTCAATCTAAGGTATATCTCAAGCCACTTAACTTTTTCTTGTAACATCATGACTTTTCTCTGCTTCTTGGCAGCACTGCCAGCATCACTAATGACATGGGTCCATGGTGTCATTCAAAATTTATGGTATTGCACTAAACATGATGAAAAAATACATAAGAACTGAGAGAGATCACTTTTTACTATAATGCACAATTTACTAAAGAGATTAACTGCTCATAGGGAGATAATTAGTGGCACATGGCATTTTCAGTAGATACTTGCAACACTTAAACTCACTGAAATAGCAACAGGAGGTGGCTACAAAATTATTACAGTGGTAAAGTACATACTACAGTTGATTTTATGTAGTTATGATTTAATACTGCATCTTTGTTTACATTTCTCTCAGATAGCACCATGTATGATCTGTAAGTGTTTGAGCTTTGATAAATTTCAACTTTTTATGATAGATGTATGTATATTTTATGGTAGTAAATTATAAAATAGTTACCTATATTTTATGCACTCATGACATACCTAACTTTTTCTAACTTTTAGGTTCAGGGGTACATACGCAGGTTTATTATATAGGTAAACTTGTGTCATGGGGCTTTGTTGTACAGATTATTTCATCACCCAGATACTAATCCTAGTACCCAATAGTTATTTTTCTGCTCCTTTCCCTCCTCCCATGCTCCACCCTCAAGTAGGCCCCTGTGTCTATTGTTCCCTTGTTTGTGCTCACGGGGTTCTTATCATTTAGCTCCCACTTATAAGTGAGAACATGTGGTATTTGGTTTTCTGTTCCTGCATCAGCTTGCTAAGGATAATGGCCTCCAGCTCCATCTATGTTGCTGCAAATGACATGATCTCATTCTTTTTTATGGCTGCATAGTATTTCATAGTGTATATGTACCACATTTTTTAAATCCAGTCTACCATTGGTGGGCATTTAGGTTGATTCCATGTCTTTGCTATTGTGAATAGTGCTGGAATTAACAGTTGCATGCATACTTTTTCTTAATTTTTTGATATTTCTTAGTTTATCTAAATTTTTACAAATTGTCAAAATCTCCAAAAATTCTTCACTATGTTTATTGAAACATCTGCATATAATTGGATCTGTGCAGTTTAAACCTATGTTTGTTCAAAGGTCAACTGTAAAACTCTGGACAAAATATTTTTTAAAAAACAATGTGAAGGCCTTTAAAGAGTGACAAAAACAGGCAGAAATGACAGGGGATTTCAGAAACCTGGAAGAAGAAATCAGCTCTGACTGTGCTTTTCATTTCTACAGCTTTGAAGCAGCAGATTCCAGTTGTTGCTCCTCAGGGTCACAGAAGTTTAGATAGATACCTGAAGCCTTGCTTATTGGGGGATCAAGAAGAATGAGTTTGGGACCACTACCACATGTCTGAAATGATAGGCAAAATCCTGCAATGAAGAGAAACATCAAGGGCGAAGCCCGGATTCTGTGTGTAAATTCTCCCTGAATTTATGGCTTGAACTATGCAAGCTCAGGCCACATTACAAGTAGTCCAGCTAAAATGAAAAAAATTGGGTAGAAATTTCACTGCTGCCTGCTGAAGGGGAGATAGGCTTTGAAGTTTGAGTTCAGCCAAGATAGCTGCCTGCCTAATTGAAAATCAGTAATCTTGAGAGGAGCCTAACAGAATCCAGAATTCCTACAGTGTATCTTCTGCAATGTCCAGGATATATTTCCAAATTACTGGATATAAAAAGAAACAGGAAAATGGGGCCCATAGTCAAGTTATCTTTTGCTAGAGTCTTGTGTGGAATAACTAATCACAAAATCTTTGTAGCATACGAGAATAAATATTTATTTTTGTTTATATGTCTATAGGTCAGCTGACTGGTTCTGCTGATCTTAACTGGGCTCACTCATACTTTTGTGGCCAGCTGAAATTTGGCTAATCTTGGCTGAGCCCTCTCACATGTCTGAGGCTTCAGCTTGGGCAACAGTGCTGGGTTGGCTTTACTTCAGATGTCTTATCCCCCATCAAGATAACCAAGTGTGTTCTGATGGTAAAGGATTGAGAGAGACAGAGTAAAAGTGCTCAAGGTTTCTCGAAGTCCAGGTTCAGAACGGGCACACTCATCTTCCACTGCATTCCATTTCTGATCTTCCGCTGTATTCCATTTCTGAAATTCCACTGCATTCCATTTCTGACCACCTACTATAATCCGTTTGTGACCTTCCACTGTATTCCATTTCTGACCTTCTGCTGTATGCCATTTCTGACCTTCCACTGTGTTCCATTTCTGACCTTCTACTGTATTCCATTTCTGACCTTCCGCTGTATTCCATTTCTGATCTTCCGCTGTATTTCACTTCTGACCTTCCACTGTATTCCATTTCTGACCTTCTGCTGTATTCCACTTCTCACCTTTCACTGCATTCCATTTCTGACCTTCTACTATAATCCATTTCTGATCTTTCACTGTATTCCATTGACCAGAGGAAGCCACAGGCCCGATGGGAGGGGCTGCAAAGTTATATTTCAAAGGACTTGTATTCAGAAAAAGGTGAAGACTTGGGACCATTTTTGCAATTCATCCATTACAGCCATGAAACTGATTTTGCCTTGGCTTGGTGGAAAGTGATCCCAGGAAATACTAGTAGGAGAATAAGGAAAGTGAGCTAGCAAAAAGAAACAAGCTTTTCTTTCTTCAACTTGTGTTGAGCAGATTACTGATGGGGACAAGTGGCATGTGATTCTTCTGGGAGGCACTACCAACCATGCCTCATTCAAGGGATGAGGAAGCTAGAGTATTTTTCCAGTTAATCACATTAATTATGAGGATTGCTTCATGGGCCATGAATTCCTCACCACATCTTTTTTTTTTTTTTTTTTTTTTTTTT